>NC_079495.1:41935931-42132922 GCF_030052815.1 Hevea brasiliensis | reverse complement strand
GATAAATTGCAAGTATAAATAAGGTGAATTTTGATGTTGATGAATGAGTTATAGGTTGAGGGATGAAATTAATTAGGATAGAAATTGATTTCATGTATGTATTGTGATAGACCTTGAAAATTGAATTTAGGGTTTTGAATTGATTATTATAGACTTGTGTATACTGCTAGAAATTGATTGAATTAAGATGAATGGGTGTTATTAGAAGTGCCATGAATGCATATTTGGAGTTTGGGAGATGGAGTAATGAATATTGGTAGTGAAATTTCTTTGCAGGTTGAGTACTTGTTGATGGCAGTGTATGTTTTAGGTCATAAGTGAAATTGTGTGACCCCAATTGGTATGAGACCAATTAGAGGCAAAACTAGACCTAAAATGCACCATTTCTCATGAACAAACCATGCCCAAATTCTGTCCAAAACCTTACCTAAATTCTGTCCCAAATCTGGATGACCAAATGATGAACCTAGAAATTTACCAAATGAACAGTGTCCAATCATTAGGGCATATCTCACTATAGACAGGTACAAATGACCTGAAAGTTATACCATTAGAACGCTTAGACATAGGGCTACAACTCTTGTGAAGACACCAAAGCCCATAAATGCCGTTAACCAAGTCAATTTGCTTGCCTAAATAGGGACACTAAATTTGTCGCATTGAAGCGCCTGCACTGCCAAATAAAGACCACTTGACCATTTTGGCAAAGCGATAACTTGGTCCATAGAATTCAAAATGCCCTGAAACCAGTGCAAAATTTTCAATAAGACATAGGCCAACAATAATGGAATTATCACCAAAAACAAAAATATTAATGAACTAGTTCAAAAAATAGATTAAGATGGCATACCAATTCTCAAAATGTTATAAATGACCATTAACTCCAGTGGTTTTTAAGTATATCACCTACTAGAAGTCTTCAAATAAAATGAGCCATAACATTCTATAAAGATAAGAAATAGACCTTCAATTTTGTTTTAGACATTTTCCTCACCTTATGGAATGTAAGAAGCTTAAATATTGTGTCAGAGCTACTGACCTAATTGAAATCCCGTTACTACAAGACATTTGAGTCAGTCAATTACTTGACTATAAGTAACTCTACAAGACTTGAAAAATTACAACCAAAAATTTTGAGTTAACATAATACATAGGGCAACATATCCTATGAAGAATAGTAGACCTAAATATGGCAGCAACCTACTCAAATACAATTGGCAAAGTATAATATAAAAACTGCCTAGTAAAGGAACTAAAAATTCAGAATTGACCTAGTTATGGTTATTTGACCATAACTTGAGTTATACAAATCCAAATGACATAATTCAAAAAGGAAAATAAAGACAAGACATAGAGGAACAACTTCCATTAAGGAAGTGTAGCCAAATTGGAGTCATCAATTGCTCAATTTGATATACAAAAATAAGATATTGAAATTGAACCTAAAGAAAGGTTCTTCAAATTAATTATTGACTTAACCCTAATAAGTCACTACATGCTAAATTACATGAAATGGGTATGTGGGATTCACTTTCCCACTATACATTGGCATGAAAATTCTATTATCACTATATGCTAAATTACATGAAACAGAAATGTGTGACCCACTTTCCCCCAATACATGAACATGAAAATTTAGTTAAATAATTATTAATGCTTAATTGCCCACAGAAAACCTAGGCTTATATATATATATAGTTGGATCGATTGGTATACCAATTAGGGAATACAGATATCAGTACTGCCTATATGAATAAGCCTATATGAATAAGCCTACATGAATAAGCCTACATGGATAATCATTAATCAATAAAATATTCCTAACATGACAGATGTATACAAGGTAGACATATGGCTGTCTAACCCGTATACTCCCGTGTATCCAGTATTATAGTCTGTTATAGGTTACTTGGGCACAAAATACACTAATATGACTTTAAAGACACTGATATGACTTTACAGACACTTATATGACTTTAGAGACACTGAAATGACTGATATGAGTTTAAAAAGATAGAATAAGAAATACATATACAGATAAGATATTAATATGATTTTAAAGGACTGAGAATGCATTGATATGATTTTGAAAGATAGTGAATATCGGTATCAGAGCAAAGTAGGGACGGCGATACGTAACACCTACAATTCTCGGGAACTCACAAGCGTGAACTGTGGCGAAGCGTGGCTCTCCGCCCAAGGGCTTATAGGGACAACAATACGTAATGCCTGCAAGTACTCTGATAGGTACCCTTATTTGCCACCAAAGACAGAGAAAGAAATAAATACACAGATAAGATTCTAATAATTAATTTATTTCCGAAGTGCAATAAAACATACAATTGACCTAGAATTGCAAAATTATACGTAGAATTATTATTTATAATTATTTAGTTATTTTGCTTTAAAATTATGCACCACTAAGCAATTTGCTTAGCGCGTTGGATTTTCCATCGCGTAGGTACTGGAGTGTAACACCCCCCTGTAGCAACTCCGTAAATTCTACTGTTCCGGTGACCGGCGTCGGTCCGGACAGTTAGAACATCCGAAAAAATATTTAAACTAAAGTGAGGAACCATTTCGCCTGTTAAGCCAAACGGAGGGCATTTTGGTCATTTCGCCTTTAGAGGTGATTTTTGGCCGACTTGTCCAGTTAAGTAAATAATTATTATCACACAAAATGTAAATAAATATTGCTAAAAATTGAATTGAAATTTGGTAGAAAAGAAAAGAAAGAAAAAGAAGTTAAATTGGGAATTATGATGTCATGCTTATGTAATTAAGAATTTCCACTCAATCACCACTTAACAAAATGACTTAAGAGATAAAAGGGACACAAAATAAGATAAAAAAAAAAGGAGAAAAATTCCAGCAGCCATTTCTTTCCAAACCAGCGGAAATGTTAGAGAAAGAGAAAGAGAAGAGAAACTCCATGGAAGCTTAGGAAAGCTTGAAATCACCCACTAAATTACCTTGAAACTCAACTTTGTCTTCACAAAAAATTATTCATACATCTTGGGCAAGCAAAAGACAGCAAAAGGAAATAGAAAGGAGGAGCTTTGATAAGCTTGGAATTTACTTCATTAAAGGTTAGTGACTAAACTCACTCATTCTCTTTTGATTCATGTTAAAGGAGTGGAGTGGAATGTAAATTTACATGAAAATTAAAAATATACCATGTGTAAGCTTTTCTTAAAATTCCAGCAGCCTTGGGCTTGGTAGGGTTTTGAAGATTTTCTTGAATTAAAATGGTACCCTAGCTGCCCTTAACACTAACCTATTGTTTAGGATGGTGAAAGGTAAGTGAATGCATGATTTGAGATGGAATGGGTTAGGGTTTGGGTATGAAATTGAGACTTTGATTATGTAATGGTGAAAGTAAGTTTTAATGGTCAATTAGTGACCATTTGGTTATGTGTGAATGAGAGATGAAGTGGTTTGTGCAGTAGGAATTAAAGTTAGTGTTGCTGCCTTGGCTGACCTGCAGGACTGACCATGAGTCCAGTAGGTTTGGGCAGCAATAACTAGAGTTGTAGAGGTTCAATTGGTGTAAGGCCAATTGGACATGAAACTAGACACATAATGGCACAACTTTGGTGAAGAAATCATGCCCAGAAAATCAAGCTAAGTTGACCTAAAGATTGCCCAAATCCGGGTGACTTGCATTCTGCCTGGGCAAAATGAGCAAATGAACAGTGTTTATTCATTTGGTCATAACTCAGTGTAGAAAAGTCCAATTGACCTGAAATTTAACCAAAAAATAGCTGACACATATACCTACAACTTTTATGAAGAAACCTAACCCAAATTGTGACCATAACATGTTCAAAAGGTGACCTACAACCACTGTACAAAAATACTATAGATTTGATCAGTCCAGAAAATCTGGAAAGTTAGCAATCCGGCCAGTTATGGTGTTTAGGCCATAACTTAAGCTACAAAACTCCAAATGGAGTGATTCAAAAATGGAAATATAACTAGACATAATAAGGAACAACTTTCATTGACAACCTTGCCAAATTCCCACTGCAAAAATGACTAATGGAATAGTAAATATAAGGCTTGAAATCTGAAAATTTTGAACAACTAACATTAAGCTTAGAAATGGTATTGGCAACCAATACCAACAATTTTAAAATGAAAAATGTGATATGTTGGGAGTATTAAAACTAATGTACCTATTTTCTATGCAAAAGTCAACATTTTTGTTGACTAAGGAAATGAATAGTAACACCTAAACTTAAATTTCAAGAATTGTACAATTTAAGAATGTAACATGCCCTAGTACACCTAGCAAGATTGGTTTGGATAGGTTGGCATGCCAATAGGGTTCTGTTAGCAGTACTTCATATGGCTTCATGCCATTCTGTACGTGCCATTCTGTGATAAAATAGCATTTGGCTATGTTAATTAAGTTATTATACTTGTGTTTTATCCCTGATAATTATTATAGCTTATTTGCTATTCTGTTGCACACCGGGAGACACAATGTGATCGATGGTGTGATGGTCCGAGGTACTTAGTACCCAGTGCCAGTTTACCCATTTATCCAGTCCAGTCGACTAGTATGGGTTACTCGGGCAATGATAATGAATCTTACCAAATTTTAATCGAATAATACTGCAATAAATGGCAGATATTAAGTCTACCAAAGATGTAAACATACATTCTGCATATTTACTTTATTTTAGTTATTTTATTTTATATTGTCATCACTAAGCAGAATTGCTTAGTTCGTCGCTTTTGCCACGTGCAAGTGCTGGAGACATAGTTGGGGAGTCTAGCAGACCTCATACCGGGTGAACTTACAGATCTACACACAGAGTCTAGAGTCACCTCACATTTGCAGTGCATTGGTAGGACATTAGGCTATTTTTGGTCTTTTGTATTATGTAAACTTTTGTAATGTATATTATGAACTCATGTAATTATGCTTTTGATGTAATTATTTATGAACAATGTTCAGTAATAAATTTGAGTATTTCTTATTGAATTGAGTATGATATGAAATGAATTGAAATTTGAGATAATGAAGTCATTTGAGAAATTGTTGAAAATATGTTGGTGGTTGACTGAGATTGAAATTCTGATTATATTGGAAGTGTCTTTAACAGATTCAGAAGAATTATTTTTTCAATTTACAATCGGCACTCTGCTGGATTTTCTATAAAATTTGTGAAAAATTCATATTAATAAAAAATTATAAATAAATGAATTAAAAAGGGGTAAATTGTAATGGAAATATGAATTGGTGCTCCGACACACTGTGTGACATATCTTGCTCAGTTACACTGTAGACAGGTAAGGGGTGTCACATGGAGACCAAACACAGTAGCCGCCATAGCAGCAGCTGCCACAATAGTATTCTGACCGCAATTGACCAGATCTGCATACAGTCCAAAAGTTCACCTCATCAGTCTTTTGTATTTTGGTAGGGCCCATACATAGACTAGTATTTTGATTCATTGTGTATAAACATGGTATAATTACTAGTTTGTGATGTAAATAAAAATTGTAATTATATATTTTAGATTGTAAATAAAGTTATGAATTTTTGTATATAAATTTCTGTATGAGTGAATGAATGAACTTGAAATTTTATGAGCAGAAATAACATGATATGACATGTAGAGATATGAAATTGTTTTTAACAAGTAACTAGTGAAACCATGGATGTTAATTAAATAGATGAGGTTCTACAGGTATCCACAGAAATAGATTGTGACTTTAAAACAAGTATATATATATAAATTTCACCACATGTTTTCTACAAAGTTTAAAAATTAACAATGGACACAACACAATAATATAGGGTGCTCTAGTACCGAATGTGGCACACCTTGCTCAGCTACACTATAGACGGGTGAGGGGGTGTTGTTAGTAGTATGCCCTAGAGCATATCATTTAGTATGTATCCTGTACATGTTTTTATTAATAAAAGGCATTTCCACTTTTCTGTTTACATAATATATTTATGTGTAATAGAAAAGGTCCATTGATATTCTGTTAGAAATTCTATTCTTAAGTTGTTAAGAATATGAGTGACAGTATTTATAGTACAAAGTATCATAAATAGGTTCACAATCGAGGATACTTCATAATAAGGATATGACTTATCCAAAAAGATTGTATTCATGTTTGTTCCCAAGTTATTTATATGAGATATATAGAAGATGGAATGGTGAGTCTTATGCCATATAACAAACATGATAGGCACTTATACATGATAAGTAGGCCGAACCAGTGACACTTATGATAAGCACATGGAGTTTACTCTTGTCAAGGCATTGTCATAAATCATATCAGTGCATATAATTTTTAGACCTGAGATAGCACAGTTATCTTGTATATATGTGGTTTGAGTTTGATATTGCTTTCATACTTGAACTGTGTATGGGTATATGGGCATGTGTTGGCTCCTACTAGTTATATATGGAGGTAGGTGTTGATCAAGATGGAATCTGTTCCTCTAAGTAAATAGAGATAAAATCCTATGTTCATTTAATTGTTTTTGATGTTTCAAGTTCCTGGCCAGGACAGATAGATTTATTCAGAAAGAGTTTCTGATGAGAAAATCTTTTAATCAGGAATTGGAATTAAAAGAGAACATAATATTCATAGCAAATAGGGTTTGACATAAACCATAACTCCAGCTTGAGTTGGGATTTTATAACAGAGAGATTCTAGTGCATGGTAACATATGATTATAGGTTCATTTAAGGTAAACCTTATTACTGATTGGGCGGCCATGGCATGCTATGCTAGGTGCTAACCATGGTCTATGAGGTGCACAAAATGATTTAGAGAAATCATTTATGGTAAGAAAGAGTTCTAATGATATTAAGAGTTGATATCATGTTTCATTGCCAATTAGTGATAAGCCTAGCAAGTCACACACATACACAAGTAATCACCTAATTAAATATGATTTAATTAATTAATTAAAGAGTTTAATTGATTAATTAAATAGGTTTAGTTTGCAATTAGATTGCAAAGTCCCTAGCATGACATGAAACCGAATCTAGGTTATTGGATGTATAGTATAAGTTAAATTTAGATTTAAAGTGTTTAAATATGAATTTAATTAATGAGAAATTATTTAATAGAGATTAATTAATTAATTTATATTTGATATAAGTTGATTAGAAGAAGAAAAATAATTATTTTGGGTTGAGAACTCAAAATTAAGACACAGGGGCATTTTGGTCATTTCACAGGGTAACATGTGGCACCATGAGATGGTGACACATGGCATTACACGTAAGCTTGCCAAATGTCTTTTAATCATGTAAGATGATTAAAATTAAGATTAAATATAGGTTTGACACTTGGCACAATGTGATTGTGTCAATTAAACCTAGAACCAATCAGAGGGTGACATGTGGCAAGAGTTTTCTGTGTTGACCTACCTATATAAGTGTTGTTATGAAAAGAAAATAACACAACCAGCAACTAATATCCTTGGTGCTGCCATCCAAGAGACTCCCTTCTCTTCATCTTCTTCTCCCATCTATTCCAAGAGATTAGCAAACAATCTCTTGAATTAAAAATACTAGAAATTATTTCTAGTGTTCTATTTACATCTTTAATCTCTTAAAAGGCAAAACTTGATTTTCTAATTAATAGAAAAAGCTTTAGAAGCTGTTCAAGTGCTGCCATAGGTGTTCTTGGAGTGGACAAGCTAGAGGGCAACATCCGTGTCCCAAGATGCATCCGAAAGACACAAATATACTGCAGTGCATCAAGAGGTTGATTTAGAGAAATCATTTATGGTAAGAAAGAGTTCTGATGATATTAAGAGTTGATATCATGTTTCATTGCCAATTAGTGATAACCCTAGCAAGTCACACACATACACAAGTAATCACCTAATTAAATATGATTTAATTAATTAATTAAAGAGTTTAATTGATTAATTAAATAGGTTTAGTTTGCAATTAGATTGCAAAGTCCCTAGCATGACATGAAACCGAATCTAGGTTATTGGATGTATAGTATAAGTTAAATTTAGATTTAAAGTGTTTAAATATGAATTTAATTAATGAGAAATTATTTAATAGAGATTAATTAATTAATTTATATTTGATATAAGTTGATTAGAAGAAGAGAAATAATTATTTTGGGTTGAGAACTCAAAATTAAGACACAGGGGCATTTTGGTCATTTCACAGGGTAACATGTGGCACCATGAGATGGTGACACATGGCATTACACGTAAGCTTGCCAAATGTCTTTTAATCATGTAAGATGATTAAAATTAAGATTAAATATAGGTTTGACACTTGGCACAATGTGATTGTGTCAATTAAACCTAGAACCAATCAGAGGGTGACATGTGGCAAGAGTTTTCTGTGTTGACCTACCTATATAAGTGTTGTTATGAAAAGAAAATAACACAACCAGCAACTAATATCCTTGGTGCTGCCATCCAAGAGACTCTCCCTTCTCTTCATCTTCTTCTCCCATCTATTCCAAGAGATTAGCAAACAATCTCTTGAATTAAAAATACTAGAAATTATTTCTAGTGTTCTATTTACATCTTTAATCTCTTAAAAGGCAAAACTTGATTTTCTAATTAATAGAAAAAGCTTTAGAAGCTGTTCAAGTGCTGCCATAGGTGTTCTTGGAGTGGACAAGCTAGAGGGGCAACATCTGGTGTCCTGAAGATGCATCCGAAAGACACAAATATACTGCAGTGCATCAAGAGGTTGATTTAGAGAAATCATTTATGGTAAGAAAGAGTTCTGATGATATTAAGAGTTGATATCATGTTTCATTGCCAATTAGTGATAAGCCTAGCAAGTCACACACATACACAAGTAATCACCTAATTAAATATGATTTAATTAATTAATTAAAGAGTTTAATTGATTAATTAAATAGGTTTAGTTTGCAATTAGATTGCAAAGTCCCTAGCATGACATGAAACCGAATCTAGGTTATTGGATGTATAGTATAAGTTAAATTTAGATTTAAAGTGTTTAAATATGAATTTAATTAATGAGAAATTATTTAATAGAGATTAATTAATTAATTTATATTTGATATAAGTTGATTAGAAGAAGAGAAATAATTATTTTGGGTTGAGAACTCAAAATTAAGACACAGGGGCATTTTGGTCATTTCACAGGGTAACATGTGGCACCATGAGATGGTGACACATGGCATTACACGTAAGCTTGCCAAATGTCTTTTAATCATGTAAGATGATTAAAATTAAGATTAAATATAGGTTTGACACTTGGCACAATGTGATTGTGTCAATTAAACCTAGAACCAATCAGAGGGTGACATGTGGCAAGAGTTTTCTGTGTTGACCTACCTATATAAGTGTTGTTATGAAAGAAAATAACACAACCAGCAACTAATATCCTTGGTGCTGCCATCCAAGAGACTCTCCCTTCTCTTCATCTTCTTCTCCCATCTATTCCAAGAGATTAGCAAACAATCTCTTGAATTAAAAATACTAGAAATTATTTCTAGTGTTCTATTTACATCTTTAATCTCTTAAAAGGCAAAACTTGATTTTCTAATTAATAGAAAAAGCTTTAGAAGCTGTTCAAGTGCTGCCATAGGTGTTCTTGGAGTGGACAAGCTAGAGGGGCAACATCTGGTGTCCTGAAGATGCATCCGAAAGACACAAATATACTGCAGTGCATCAAGAGGTTGATTTAGAGAAATCATTTATGGTAAGAAAGAGTTCTGATGATATTAAGAGTTGATATCATGTTTCATTGCCAATTAGTGATAAGCCTAGCAAGTCACACACAAACACAAGTAATCACCTAATTAAATATGATTTAATTAATTAATTAAAGAGTTTAATTGATTAATTAAATAGGTTTAGTTTGCAATTAGATTGCAAAGTCCCTAGCATGACATGAAACCGAATCTAGGTTATTGGATGTATAGTATAAGTTAAATTTAGATTTAAAGTGTTTAAATATGAATTTAATTAATGAGAAATTATTTAATAGAGATTAATTAATTAATTTATATTTGATATAAGTTGATTAGAAGAAGAGAAATAATTATTTTGGGTTGAGAACTCAAAATTAAGACACAGGGGCATTTTGGTCATTTCACAGGGTAACATGTGGCACCATGAGATGGTGACACATGGCATTACACGTAAGCTTGCCAAATGTCTTTTAATCATGTAAGATGATTAAAATTAAGATTAAATATAGGTTTGACACTTGGCACAATGTGATTGTGTCAATTAAACCTAGAACCAATCAGAGGGTGACATGTGGCAAGAGTTTTCTGTGTTGACCTACCTATATAAGTGTTGTTATGAAAAGAAAATAACACAACCAGCAACTAATATCCTTGGTGCTGCCATCCAAGAGACTCTCCCTTCTCTTCATCTTCTTCTCCCATCTATTCCAAGAGATTAGCAAACAATCTCTTGAATTAAAAATACTAGAAATTATTTCTAGTGTTCTATTTACATCTTTAATCTCTTAAAAGGCAAAACTTGATTTTCTAATTAATAGAAAAAGCTTTAGAAGCTGTTCAAGTGCTGCCATAGGTGTTCTTGGAGTGGACAAGCTAGAGGGGCAACATCTGGTGTCCTGAAGATGCATCCGAAAGACACAAATATACTGCAGTGCATCAAGAGGTTAGTGTATTTGTTCTTGATCTAATCTAGGGTTTTGAAATTAATCTGATTAATTTTAAAATCTTAAATGGCAAATACAGATCCAAAAACATATTAAAAGTGTTTTAATATATTGTTTATCATTGAAATCAAATAGATAAAAATAAATATTGCATGATGCATGTGACCCTAAGGGAAAATTTTTGAATTCAATGGTATAAACTTGTGTTTTTCACGCTTTTGCTCCTTCAATTGGTATCAGAGCCACTATATTTGCCATTTAGATTGTTGATTATATGATTTAATTGTGTGATTTGATTATGAGATAATTAATCCATTGCTAGTTGCACTGGATGTGTGGCAGCATGCTTGATGGACTCTAATATGGTGCGCATGGTTTGGCTTAATGGGTGGTGCAAGGTTTGCCTTTTTAATTCTATAATTGTTGTATGATCTAAGCCTATCCTATGACTAATTAAAGTATTTAATTATTAGTTTTAATCACATAATTAAATTTTGATTCAAATCATAATTTTAAAAATTGTTTGAATGTGATTCAAATCTGAGTTTTAAAAGTTATTTGAATGTGATTCAAATCTGAATTTTTAAAGTTGTTTGAATCATATTCAAATCTGGATTTTTAAGTTGAATATGAGATATTCAATTTAATTTAATTATGTATGTTTTATTTAATTGTTAAATAGTGATATGCATGATGGATGATCATGGACTGTAAAAGACCAATGTGATTGGATTTATTTCTTTTATGTTTCTTTAGGATTGTAAATTAATTTATTTATTTTAATTTATTTTGGGCATGTATTATTAAGTTTGTAATAATTTTTGGGTTGTAATTTCATTTATTTAAGTTCTTGCAAATTCGCATTGGTATGCCAAGGATTACTATGTAATATTGGATTACAAGAAGTTCAAGAAGGTCAAGAGCATTGGTGGGACCAGTGGGAGGAATTCAAGATCAAGTGTTGATTATGTACTCCTTCAGCAACTCTTGTAAAATGAATGAATGAAATGCACCTAGGAATGCCCTGATTTAATTCTTGGTGGATCAGAATTGAATCCCTTAGAAAGTCCATGATCATACCATATTTATTTATTGTCCATGAATACATGAGATGTATGTGAATATATGCAGTATATGATATATGCATGTTAAATGGATAATGTGCAAAGTGAGACCTTAATAGTAATTAGGATGACCATAAAATCTTCCAAACAAATGATTAAGCTGGAAATGCTATAATTAAAGTAATTATAACATGGGCCCTCCATTGAGGTAATTATTTTAAGAAATTTTAAATACTTGCATGAGATGCAATTAATTTAAGAGATTTTCTTGAGAATAATTGTTAAGCATGAGATGTTGTAAATATGTAAATGGTTTGGTGGCCAATATTGGATGTACCTGAGGACATTAAAATTATTTGCATAATTACTGGCTCAATGGGATCAACTTAACTAATGCAAGATAAGTCAATAATGGATGTACCTGAGACTTTGAGCATCAGGGGCTAGGTAAAGGATTAAACCTCACATGAGATGTGATTGGCAAGGAGTTGCTCACTTATAGTTTATTGTAATTCCAATAATGGATGTACCTGAGGATGATCAATGGAATTATAAGAATTCAATCACCCACTAGAAATCCATCCAACTAGGATTTTCGTTTTCTACTTTGGAAGTGTGGGATTCGCTAAGTTAGTGGGAGGACCAATTTGATTAAAAAACCATAATCATTTTGGTTAATTACTTAATACATTTACTAATTAATCTGGTTATTTTTTGCAGTTAATTTTTTTATAAAAAAAAAAATGAGCACAGAACAACCACCACCATCCAATATCCTTATAAGCATACTTGATCGCAATAGGTTGACAGGACCTAATCTGTCTGATTGGCTAAGAAATTTGAAACTTGTCTTGAACCTTGAACATATAGGATATATTCTAAATTCAAATGTTCCTAGTCCCTTACCTCCAGAGGCCACTCAAGAGGAACATGAAACTTTGGACAAGTGGAAGGAGCATGATATGAGAGCTAAGTGTTACATGCTTGCTCCCATGAGTAAAGAGTTACAGAAGCAGCATGAGAACATGCAGAGTGTAAGTGAGATCCTCCTTCACCTACAAGAGTTGTATGGTGAGCACAGCAGGAATGCTAGGTATGAGAAATCTAGACAGCTATTCTGCATGAGGATGTCTGAGGGACAGAATGTTGGGGATCATGTCCACAAGATGATTCGGCTGATTGAGCAGCTGGAACATCTTGACTTCAACATGGATTTCCAACTACAGATGGATTTGATCCTTCAGTCCCTTCCTAAGTCTTTTGGGAATTTTATGACAAATTTCCATATGACTAAATAGGAATGCACCTTAACTGGTTTACTCAACATGCTGGTTATTGCCCAAAAGAATATGCCGGGTAATAAAGGAAAAGAGGTAGCTTTGATTGCATCTTCTTCTGCTAGAAAGTCCAACAAGAAGAAGGGCAATAAGAAAAAGAAACCTTAGATTCCTGGTCCTTCTAAGAAAATAGCTAAACAGAAAGGGAAGACTAAAGCTGATGGTGGCAAAGGAAAGTGTTTCCATTGTCAAAAGGATGGGCACTGAAAAAGGAACTGCCCAGAGTATCTTGCTTCTCTGAAGGACAAGAAGGATACACCTTCGAAAGGTATGTCCACATCTTGTTATTTAGATTCTGATGACACTCATAGTTCATCTATAGCTTGGGTTTTAGATACTGGTATTAGTTTTCACTTTTCTAATGATATGCAGGAACTAGCAAATAGTAGCAGCTTGCATTCTCGAGATGTTAGACTCCGGATTGGCAATGGCTCAACAGTTGAAGCATTAGCCATAGGATCTAAGTCTTTTTACATGTCTGGACATGTTTTGTGTTTGGATAATATTTTATATGTACCTGATGCTCTTAAGAACATCATTTATATATCTAGTTTGAATAGAAATGGCTATGAATTTCAGTTCACAGATGATGTTTACAATATTTATTTTGGAAATAAATATATTGGTTCTGGTTATATGAATGATGGTCTTTATTATTTAGATAATAATGACAAACACAAATTGAATGCAAGTGATCTAAATGAATGCAATGCCATGGTGAAAACCAACTCAATTTTAAAATATATTTGGCACTTAAGGTTATGTCATGTTGCAGAAAATAGGATTGCAAAATCGGAGAAAATGGGGATTCTATTCTCATTGGGCTCTGAGCCTACTCCAACTTGTGAATCTTGCCTTCAGGGCAAAATGACTAGATTACCCTTTGTTGGATAAGGGCTAAGGGCTAAAAATATTTTGAAGCTAATACATAGTGATGTATGTGGTCCATTTAAGGAAATGGCTAGAGGCGGTTTTTATTATTTTATTACCTTTACTGATGATAAATCAAAGTTTAGGTATTTGTGTTTGATGAAATACAAACATGAACCCTTTGAAAAGTTCAAAGATTTTAAAGCTGAAGTAGAAAATCAAACAGGAAAGAGTGCTAAAGCTTTTCGATCAGATCGTGGAGGTGAATATTTGAGTACTGAATTTGATGAATACTTGAGAGAGCATGGCATTGTTTCCCAGCTGACTCCTCTAAGAATGCCACAGTTGAATGGTGTATCTGAAAGGAGAAATCATACCCTATTGGATATGGTACATAGTATAATGAGCTATACTGATATGGCAATCTCCTTTTGGGGATTTGCATTAGAATCAGCTTTGTATATTCTGAATAGGATTCCATCAAAATCAGTTTCTTCTGCACCTTATGAGATATAGCATGGAAGAAAACCAAGTCTTAAGCATGTTAAGATTTGGGGTTGTCCAGCTTATATCAAAAAGTTGAACACTGATAAATTGGAAACCAGATCAGAAAAAGGTCGATTTGTTGGATATCCAAAAGATAGTTTTGGATATTATTTTTATTTGCCTACTTCACAAAAGGTTGTGATAAGTAGAGATGCCATATTTCTTGAACAACAGTTTGTTCAAGAAGGAGGCAAAGGAAGGCAAATAGAGTTAGAATTGGAGAATTCTGACAAACCAACAGATCAGATGGATATAGATCCATCTAGTCAACCTACACCCGTTGATGAAACATCTACAGCTGTTCCTCATAGAACAACCAGGGTATCTCATCCACCAGTGAGATATGGTTTCCTTCATGAAGAAGAACAAGAGTTGTCTACTCATGAAGAAGTAGATCATGGAGATGATCTACTTACCTATGAAGAAGCTATATCAGATATAGACTCTTCAAAATGGATTGATGCTATGAAATTTGAAATTGATTCCATGTATAAGAATCAAGTTTGGGATCTTGTTGACCCACCTGAAGGTATTGTACCTATAAGGAACAAATGGGTTTTCAAGAAGAAAATTAGTTCTGATGGAAAGGTAGAGACCTATAAGGCAAGGCTAGTAGCGAAAGTGTTTCGCCAAAGGCAAGGAATCGACTATGAGGAGACTTTCTCGCCTGTTGCCATGCTTAAATCAATTAGGATTATATTAGCAATAGCTGCATACTATGATTATTAGATTTGGCATATGGATGTCAAAACAGCTTTTCTCAATGGATACATTGAAGAAAACATTTTCATGGAACAACCTAGGGGTTTTGAATCCCAAGATGGTTCCAAGGTATGCAAGCTAAAGTGATCCATTTATGGGTTGAAGCAAGCTTCGAGGAGTTGGAACATCCGTTTTGATGAAGCCATTAAATCATTTAGTTTTATCAAAAATGAGGATGAGCCATGTGTATATAAGAAGGTTAGTGACAGTGCTATCACTTTCCTTGTGTTATATGTGGATGACATACTGTTTATGGGTAATGACACAAGTATGTTGACAACTGTAAAGGTATGGTTGTCAAATACATTCTCCATGAAAGACTTAGGGGAGACAACCTATATTCTTGGGATTCGCATCTATAGAGATAGAGCAAAAAGAATAATTGGTTCATCCCAAAGTCTATACTTGGAAAAGGTGTTAAAGAGGTTTAACATGTTTGATTCCAAGAGAGGATTGTTACCAGTGAGACATGGTATCTATCTTTCTAAAGAGATGTCTCCAAAGACACCTGAAGAAAGAGATAAGATGGCCAGGATTCCATATGCTTCAGCTATTGGAAGTTTAATGTATGCAATGTTGTGTACTAGGCCGGATATCGCATATGCTGTTAGTTTGACTAGCAGGTATCAATCCAATCCAGGTTTGGAACACTAGATAGTTATCAAGAATATCTTTAAGTACTTGAGAAGAACTAAGGATTTATTCTTGATCTATGGAGGTGGAGACTTGCAATTGGATGGTTATACTAATTCTGATTTTCAATTAGATATCGATGATAGAAAGTCTACCTCTGGATATGTGTTCATTTGTAATGGAGGTGCAGTCAGTTGGAAGAGTTCCAAACAGAGTACGACTGTAGATTCCACTATCGAGGCTGAGTATATTGCTACAACAGATGCTGCAAAGGAAGCTGTTTGGTTAAAGAAGTTCGTGACATAACTTGCAGTAGTTCCTTCCATTGAGTCAGCAGTTCCACTACACTGTGACAACAATGGAGCAGTCATATAGGCTAAGGAACCCAGGTCTCACAAAAAATCCAAACACATAGAAAGGCGCCACCACATTATCAGAGAAACAGTTGGGCGAGGCAATGTAGCCATGCAGAAAATAACATCAACTTAAAATCCAGCTAATCCATTCACTAAGCCTGTAACACCCCTATGTTCGGTAGTGCGTTCTACTGTTCCGGTGACAGTGTCTGTCTGGACAGCTAGGATGCTTGGAATTATATTTAAATATTAGTGTGGAGATATAAGGTAGTGAAATGCAATAGAGGAAAATACAAGAAAAAAAAATAAAGGAAAAATAAAAGAGAGAAAATAGAACTAAGCTAAACGGACAAAACCGTACCAATGGGTAACTGCACCGAAAAGTTACGGCGTGAGCTGTTGACTAACCTTGGACCGCAGGGAACCCTAGAAAATATTTTTGGGACTTAAATAAACATCTATTGAAAAATAAATGGTATTAGAAATGTTAAAGAAAAATTAAATAATTAGTACAAAAAAAAATAAAAAATTGAGAAACCGATAAAAATCGGTGTTACCAAAAAAGCCGAAAAGCAACCCAAATAGGGGCATTGTGGTCAATTGACACCTCAAGTTGCCTTTTAACCTAAATTTCCATTAAAAATAAATGATATTAAACTTTGAAAATATCATGAAAATTAAAATGGTGGTCCATAATTTAAATAGTAAAAGAAAAGAGGTTAAATGTGGGAATTGTGAAAACTTTGATTAAACAAATATTAAACTTACCTTAGTGCTCCACTAACACCACCAAAGTGGACTTTTAATCAACTTTGGGCAGAAGATTCCATCTTCTTCAACCTTGAGCCAACCAGCCGAATGTACCTTGAGAGAAACCTCCATGGCCGAGTGAGAGGAAGCTCCATGCAACCCATTTTGAGCCATCCTTTCTACTAAGTCCCTTCTTTAAAGTTAATCCTCACCTTGCAAGGAAGATTTTGGTAGCAATTTTAAGGAGGTTTAGTGAATTTTTGATCAAGCTTCAAAGGTGGTAAGTGTGTATTTTCTATTCTTGTTTCATTAAACTTTGAGTAGATGTTGTGGTGAGTTGTTTTGTGGAAGAAGTTTTGAAGTTTGATGATTTAATGGTGGTACAACATTTTAGCAGCCATGGGAACTCAACATATTTAGTTTGTTTTTACTTGTTAATGGTAGTTTAAGATGTTGATGTAAGTGTTTATGTGTATAGAAATGATTTAGACAATGTGTATTAAGAGTATGTGTAATGGTGAAATTGGTTTTGGAAGCTTGAAAGCAATTTGAAGGAGATATGTTCAATGGCGTAATTCGGCAACTTTTAAGTGTGGTTAGAAATGGGTAGTTTCATGGAATGATTTGTTGAATTATGGTGCTTATGGTGGCAGCATGCGTATGTGTATAATTGTTTGGATTTAGACATGTAAATGAGGTATGTTCATGTGGTTAAATTGTTGTAATTGGACTTTGAAAATTCTATGTTATAATGTGTATATTGAGAATGGTTACAAGCTGCCCAAAATGACCAAAATGTGATGTAATGTGTGCTAATGGTATGGTACCAAATCAGAATCGGCATGAAAGGTAAACTTGGTAAGTATAGAATGTGTAATTGGTAAGTGATGAACAATGTGTAATAGGGCAGTCTACATTTTAGCTTAGAACCTTAAGTGTGTGACTCCAATTGGTATGAGACCAATTGGAGGTGAAACTAGGCACAAAATGTGCTAACTTTCATGAAGGAAGCCTACCTAAATTTTGTCCACAAAGTGACATAAAGATTGACCAAATCCGGAATAGGTAAGTGCAGGCCAGAATTTTTTACCATATGAACAGTAGTCATTAGCATGACCATAACTCACTCAAAACAGGTCCAAATGACCTGAAATTTTTACCATGAATATTTTAGACATAGATCTACAATTCTTATGAAGATACTAAAGCCCAGAAATGGCAAAAGCCAAGCCAAATAGGTTGTACAAGTTCAGATACCAAAACTGGCCGAACCAAAAGTGACCTAAAAATGACCTAAGCCTACCATTTTAGTGCATTCTGTCCAGCATTGGTAATTTGACCATATCTTGGTCTACACAACTCAGAATGACCTGAAATTTGGCCTCGCGTGTAATAAGACATAGACCTACAAGTTTGTAGTTTGGACCAGAACCCGAAAACTGAGGGAACTAGGTCATCTGACTAGGTCAAAATAGTATACCGAAATCCGGTAAATTGTAATAAAATGCAATACACTTGGAAATGAAATTGGTAACATATACCAACACTAAAGGGCTATAAAATGTGACATATTGGTAACATTAGAATTGACTCACTTAGAGTGCATCAAGGGTCAATATTATAGGTTGACTAATGAAATGGATTAAAGGGAATAGTACCAAAAAAATTTAAATATTGGATTTTATTGTAATAAACAAATTCATTGAGTACTGAAACACTTTAAATTGTGTGTTTCAATTGAAAAGGATATTGAGAAGCATAAGGAACACTGAGTCAGGGCCAAGAGACATTTATCAGAGGTCTGTGCACAATACTTTTTATATTCACTGCTTTTACCAAAAAATTTATTTGGAGAAATGAGTTATGAATAATTTTTTTTTATTATTTTGGCTTTGGGAATCTTATTTGGAAATTATTGTGTTGCCTACTTTACAAATGGAAATTTTGAGATAAATTATGATTTTTGATTTGTATGAAATATTTGAATATTGTGATTTGTAATTGTTTTGATTCACACTTGGCATGACAATATTGTTATGTTCCTCCTCTATTTATGGGGTGAGTATGATTATATTCCTCCCTGTTTGACTTGTCAGTCTGAGGTGAGTATGGATGAGTATTCATTAGCTAGCTAGCCACCTCCCTCATTGATTTCGATTAGTGGGGTGAGTATTCCTTGTCGTGGTGTACAACACGGCATATTCAGAAAATTTGTGTCATGACCTAAGTTGTGTTATTGATTGGCAACACTGTGTTATTCAATTATTTGATCAAATTTGTGTTATATGAGCTTTGAAAATCATGACATGAAATTGTGAATTATTTGAATTGTAAATTGTTAATAAAAGTTTTATATATCGCATTTTAAATTGTTATTGTGCACCACTGAGTAAATTTTACTCAGCGATAGCTTTTTCATTGCTGTCTCAGGTAGACAGATGGACAGAGCAGTAGAGTAGGCTGCTTGTGCTACATTTTGAGATTTCACCAGGTATATTGAGTATACCATATTTTGTAGTTTTTGTTGTAATGTATTTGCACTGTATGTATATATTGTACTTGGTCTTGAGCAGTTGTAAACTAAAATTGTAAATTATTTTAGCTTGTAAAAATATTGTGACATATTTATCTTATCTCAGCTTTTGGAAACACTGAAAAATTGATTGTTGAACTGAATTGATAATGTTGAGAAATTTATTGTGTTGAACAAATTTATTGGAGTTTGGGATTGAGAAATATATTGGAAGTGCTTTTTACAGGTTTTTAAAGAACTGTTTTATTAAAAATACAGATGGCACTGTGCCAAAATTTTTACAGAAATTGTTAATACTTTAAATTGTTATTTGGTTTCACTTTAGTTAAAGAAAATTTTTAACACCTGTCAAAAGTGCTCACCATTGTAAAAAGAAATAAGAAAAGGTTTAAAATCCCTTGTAGTGTATTTAATGGGTTATCGGTAGGCGAAGTACGGTAATTCATTAGGTGTACTACGGGATCATGTTACATCTTATAGAGGAGTAAGGTGTGATAAAGCCTATGTCACAGACTTAGCTAGACCGACATCTTGAGAAGATGGGTCTAAGATATTGTAATGAATGGCTCTAGTGCTAGTGGGAGATTATTAGTAGTATACCTTAGAGCATATCATTTAGTATGTATCTTGTAAATGTTTTTATTAATAAAAGGCATTTCCAATTTTTCGTTTACATAATATATTTGTGTGTAATAGAAAGGTTCCATTGATATTTTATTAGAAATTCTATTCTTAAGTTGTTAAGAATATGAGTGACAGTATTTCTAGTACAAAGTATCATAAATAAGTTCACAATCAAGGATACTTCATAATAAGGACATGACTTATCCATAAAGATTGTATTCATATTTGTTCCCAAGTTATTTATATGAGATATAAATAAGATGGAATTGTGAGTCTCATGCCATATGACAAACATGATAGGCACTTATAAATGATAAGTAGGCCGAACCAGTGACACTTATGACAAGCACATGGAGTTTACTCTTGTCAATACTTTATCATAAATCATATCAATGCATATAATCTTTAGACCTGAGATAACACAGTTATCTTGTATATAGGTAGTTTGAGTTTGATCTCGCTTTCATACTTGTACTGTGTATGGGTATATGGGCATGTGTTGGCTCCTACTAGTTATATATGGAGGTAGGTCTTGATCAAGATGGAATCTGTTCCTCTAAGTAAATAGAGATAAAATCCTATGTTCATTTAGTTGTTCTTAAGGTTTCAAGTTCCTGGCCAGGACAGATGGATAGATTAATCGTAAAAGAGTTTTGATGAGAAAATCTTTTTAATTAAGAACTGGAATTAAAAGAGAACATAATATTCATAGCAAATGGAGTTTGACATAAACCATGACTCCAGCTTGAGTTGAGATTTTGTAACAGAGAGATTCTAGTGCATGGTAATATATGATTATAGGTTCATTTAAAGTAAACCTTATTACTGATTGGGTGGCCATGGCATACTATGCTAAGTGTTAACCATGGTCTATGAGGTGCATAAAATGATTTAGAGAAATCATTTACGGCAAGAAAGAGTTCTGATGATATTAAGAGTTGATATCATATCTTATTGCCAATTAGTGATGAGCCTAGTAAGTCACACACATACACAAGTTATTATCTAATTAAATATGATTTAATTAATTAATTAAAGATTTTAATTGATTAATTAAAGAGATTACAAAGTCCCTAGCATGGCTTGAAACCAAATCTAGATTATTGGATGTATAGTATAAGTTAAATTTATATTTAAAGTGTTTAAATATGAATTTAATTAATAAGAAATTAATTAATAGAGATTAATTAATTAATTTATATTTGATATAAATTGATTTGAAGAAGAGAAATAATTATTTTGGATTAAGAAGTCAAAATTAAGACACAGGGGCATTTTGGTCATTTCACAGGGTGACATGTGGCACCATGAGATGGTGACACATGGAATTACACATAAGCTTGCCAAATGTCTTTTAATCATGTAAGATGATTAAAATTAAGATTAAATATAGGTTTGACACTTGGCACAATGTGATTGGGTCAATTAAACCTAGAACCAATCAAAGGGTAACATGTGGCAAGGGTTTAAGTGGTGACCTAGCTATATAAGTGTTGTTATGAAAAAATAAAAATACAAGCTGCTGCCTCCCATTGTGTGCTGCCACCCTTGAGACTCATATTCTCTCTTCCTCTTCATCTCTCATCTATTCCAAGAGATTAGCAAACAATTTCTTGAATTAAAAATACTAGAAATCATTTATAGTGTCCTGTTTACATCTTTAATCTCTTAAAATGCAGAACTTGATTTTCTAAATAATAGAAAAAGCTTTAGAAGCTGTTCAAGGGCTGCCATAGGTGTTCTTGGTGTGGACAAGCTAGAGGGACAACATCTAGTGTCCCAAGACGATCTCAATGGCGCAAATACACTGCAGTGCATCAAGAGGTTAGTGTGTTTATTCTTGATTTAATCTAGGGTTCTAAAATTAATTTGATTAATTTTAAAATCTTAAATGGCAAATACGGATCAAAAAACATATTAAAAGAGTTTTAATATGTTGTTTATCATTGAAATCAAATAGATAACAATAAATCTTGCATGAAGCATGTGACCCTAGGTGAAAATTTTTGAATTCAATGGTATAAACTTGTGTTTTTCACGCTTCCGTTCCTTCAGACATGTGGCACCATGAGATGGTGACACATGGCATTACACATAAGCTTGCCAAATGTCTTTTAATCATGTAAGATGATTAAAATTAAGATTAAATATAGGTTTGACACTTGGCACATTGTGATTGGGTCAATTAAACCTAGAACCAATCAGAGAGTGACATGTGGCAAGGGTTTTATGTGTTGACCTACCTATATAAGTGTTGATATGAAAAGAAAATAACACAACCAGAAGCTAATATCCTTGGTGCCGCCAACCAAGAGATTCTCCCTTCTCTTCATCTTCTTCTCTCATCTATTCCAAGAGATTAGCAAACAATCTCTTGAATTAAAAATACTAGAAATTGTTTCTAGTGTCTTGTTTACATCTTTAATCTCTGAAAATGCAAAACTTTATTTTCTAATTAATAGAAGAAGCTTTAGAAGCTATTCAAGGGCTGCCATAGGTGCTATTGGTGTGGACAAGCTAGAGGGGCAATATCTGATGTCCTGAAGATGCATCCGAAAGGCACAAATACACTGCAATGCATCAAGAGGTTAGTGTATTTGTTCTTGATCTAATCTAGGGTTCCAAAATTAATTTGATTAATTTTAAAATCTTAAATGGCAAATACAGATCCAAAAACATATTAAAAGTGTTTTAATATGTTGTTTATCATTGAAATCAAATAAATAAAAATAAATCTTGCATGATACATGTGACCCTAAGTGAAAATTTTTGAATTCAATGGTACAAACTTGTGTTTTTCACGCTTCCGCTCCTTCAGGTGTTACATTTATTAGTATTAGAGCAGAGGTTTTGGCGGTCCTAGACCTAGATAGATAGAAAGAAATAGTTGCATTACATGCATGGGCCTTTAAATAGAGTCGAGGTGACACTAATGCAGATCTATTTTCTCTAGTTATTTTAGGTTAAGGTATGGATCTCGGTCCACAGAAAGTCAAAGATTCGAAAAGGATAAGTATAGGAAAAATCTGATCTATTGGGATATACCATGGTAACTACACAATGTTCTCGATGTATGTGCTATAAGTTGCAAATTATAGTACTGACTTGAGACTATTGTACAGAGCTACGTATTTTCAATAGTAAATCGAGATAAGGATAAGATTGTAAAACTAAGACTAGTAAGATAAACTAAAGAGAAAGTAAAGTATTATAGCACGAAAAAGCGAAAAAACAAAAAGATAGCAGTTTCTCAATTATTTACATTGGGTAAATTTTGAGGATGAAATTTTATTTAGAGGGGAAGAATTGTAACACCCTCACCGTAGATTGTTCGTACGTTCTACTGTCTCGATGGCTAATGTCTGTTCGGATAGTCAAAATACTGGGAACTACATTTAAATGATAGTGAAGACACATAAAATGATGGAATACATGATAAGAAAATACAAGAAAAATTAAGGAAAAGTAAAAGACATGAAACAAAATTAAGTTAAAAGAGTCATGTCCCAGACCCGCGAGGAACCCTAGAAAATAATTTTCGGCATTTAATTAAAATTTTACCGAGGCAAAGATGACATTAAAAATGTCAAAGAAAATTTAATTAATTAGTAAAAGTGAAATTAAAAATAAAAATAGACAGTGTAAAAATTTAAGGAATCGTCCGATCGAAAATTTGATCGGTATTTTCGAAAAAAGAGGGACTTTAACCGAAGAGGGGCATTTTCGTCATTTGATACTTAAAGTTAACTTTTGACCAAAAAGTCCATTAAAAAAAAATAAGTGGTATTAAATTTTGAAAATCCCATAAAAACATGAAATTATATATGTAATGTAATTAAAGGGAAATGAAGGGGTAAAATTAGAAATTATAAAAGTTGATTATTTAAATAATATTTAAATAAGTTAGTGGGGGTATAAAAGCATGTGAGAACAGAAAATCCAGCCCACTAACTCACCTTCTTCCTCCCTTTTTTCTCTCAAGTAGCCGATACTCCCAAATCCTCCATGAATGATCACATGCAAGCTCCTTAAACCTTCATTTTTCTCCATGAAATCACAAACTCACTTCACAAAGTTGGTCATCACACCTTAGGTAGAGTATTGGTAGCAAGAAAAACAAAGTTTGGTGAAGTTTACAAGGTTAAAAAAATTCTGGATATAAAGGTATGTGCATAATTATAATTCTTTCTTCCTAAATTCTTGATTTGGGGTTGTTTTGAGTTAGTGTGATGAGGAAATTGAAGGAAATGATGAGGGATTGTTGGAGCCCTAATTTTGGTAGCCTTGTTATGTGAGGGGGTCTATCTAATTCTTACATTTAATTACTAATTTGTGATGTTGATTAATATAATTTCATGTATTGGGGTTAAATTGTGTGAGTGTGTTTGAGGTTGGTGATTTCAATTAGGGTTTTAAAATAATTATTGGGGATTTGTGTAAATGTTCATTTTAGCAGCCTTGAAAGCATGAGAAATTGATAAATTACAAGTATAAATAAGGTGAATTTTGATGTTGATGAATGAGTTATAGGTTAAGGGATGAAATTAATTATGATAGAAATTGATTTCATGTATGTATTGTGATTGACCTTGAAAATTGAATTTAGGGTTTTGAATTGATTATTATAGACTTGTGTATACTGCTGGAAATTGATTGAATTGAGATGAATGGGTGTTATTAGAAGTGCCATGAATGCATATTTGGAGTTTGGGAGATGGAGAAATGAATATTGGGAGTGAAATTTCTTTGCAGGTTGAGTACTTATTGATGGTAATGTGTGTTTTAGGCCGTAAGTGAAATTGTGTGACCCCAATTGGTATGTGGCCAATTGGAGGCAAAATTATACCTAAAATGCACCATTTCTCATGAACAAACCATGCCCAAATTCTATCCAAAACCTTACCTAAATTCTGTCCCAAATCCAAATGATCAAATGATGAACACAGAAATTTACCAAATGAACAGTGTCCAATCATTAGGGCATATCTCACTGTAGACAGGTCCAAATGACCTGAAAGTTATACCATTAGAATGCTTAGACATAGGGCTACAACTCTTTGAAGACACCAAAGCCCAGAAATTCCATTAACTAAGTCAATTTGCTTGCCTAAGTAGGGACACCAAATCTGTCCAGAATTGAAACTGCCTAGAATTGCCAAATAAAGACCACTTGACCAGTTTTGGCAAAGAAGTCATAACTTGGTCCATAGAACTCCAAATGCCCTGATACCAGTGCCAAATTTTCAATAAGACATAGGCCTACAATAATGGTATTTTGACCAAAACCCAAAAGCTTAGGAAACTAGTTCAATTAATTTGATTAAGTTGGCATACCAATTCTGGAAATGGTATAAATGACCATTAACTCCAGAATAGTGTTTTAAGTATACCTCCTACTAGAAGTTGATGGAACTCTGCGTCGTTCTTCAAGGATTCCTATCAAGAATATGAAGTATATGAACTAAGTCTTGTTCTTGGACCAAGTCTTACTGTTGCCTGCTGCTGTCATAAACTTATTTTTATTTGTTGCACTTATTTTTAATTCTTCATTTTTATTTGAATAAGTCTAATGTGCTGTTAAGATTTACTGGTGAAAATATTTCCTATTTTTGCTCATTGTGCCGTTTGTGGCCTTAAGTGCAGGATTTGTTAGTTGTTCCTTCTGCTATTTATTCATTTGTATTGGCAGCAGTAAGGAGAAGAAAAAAAATAAACCAAAATTCTCATTTTGAGAACCAAATTCTTTAAAGCTTTGACTGGGACCCATCAGTGGTATCAGAGCTTGCAATCCTAATTCTTTTTTCCTCTTTTCATGGCAACAAACAAAGAGCGAATTGAAAATTTGGAGGTTGGCCTTGGCCAGCTCCAAGAGGATCTATCAAAGATGGAACGGGGACTTAGCGATGAACTGCAACAAATCAAGGCAGCCATCACTAAATTCTCTGAACTTTCACTTACAAGCAAAGATGCATCTAGCAGCATAAGCAATCGAATCAGTCAAAATCTCACCAACCAAGAAGAATTCAGAGATGGAGGAAGGCCACTGGTTTCTGCGAAATTGGAAAAATTGGAGTTTCCAAAATACTCCGATGATGATCCAACTGAATGGTTCACAAGGGTGGATCAGTTCTTTGAATACCAGGGAACCCCAGACTCAGAAAGGGTGTCTTTGTCCTCTTATCACCTTCTGGGAGAGGCAAACGAATGGTGGCAGTGGCTTCGCAGGACTCACACCGAAGCAGGGACAGCAGTAACATGGGCAATCTTCTCTGAGGAATTATGGTCCCGATTTGGGCCTACTGACTGTGAAGATTTCGATGAGTCCTTATCAAAAATTCGCCAAACTGGACTCTTGCGAGATTATCAATGGGAGTTCGAAAGATTGGGTAACAGGGTAAAAGGGTGGACACAAAAGGCACTTTTTGGGACATTTATGGGAGGTCTTAAACCAGAGATTACTGAGGGAATCAGAATGTTTAAACAGAAAACTCTGAAAGAAGCCATCAGCCTAGCTCGAATGAGGGATGAACAGCGATTCTTTGCGACAAAGAAGGCAATTAAATCTGTCTTATCGACGAGTTTTTGTCTCCGACAACAAGCAAACCATCTACACCAATAAAACAGCTTTCGTGGGAAGAGATGCAAAATCGGCGGGCGAAAGGACTGTGCTTTAATTGTGATGAGAAGTTTGTTCTTGGACACAGGTGTTCTAAACCCCAACTTCTTCTTCTTGATGGCGGATTTGACATTGACAACGATGATGAAGATGGTGAACCTGAAATTTCTCTACACGCACTTACTGGGTGGTCTTCATCAGGTACCATGCGGGTTGTTATTCAAATCAAATCCTTAGAACTGATTTGCCTCATTGATAGTGGGTCCACGCACAATTTCATCAACAAAAAAGTGGTCGGATCACTCAAATTATTGGTCGAACCAACCAAACCCTTCAACGTGAAAGTAGCAAATGGGGATCCTCTTCAATGCAGTGGAAAATTCAGAAATACTCCAGCTCTCTTGCAAGGTATACCCTTCTCAATTACGTTTTATTCCTTGCCAATCATGGGTTTGGATGTGGTATTAGGGGTACAGTGGCTGCGGCAATTGGGGACAGTCCAATGCAATTGGGACAGGTTGACTATGGATTTTATTTGGAATGGGGAGCAGCGACACCTGCAAGGTTTAACAGAACAGCAAATTAAATCTTCCTCCTTGAAGGCGATGGCTAAAGAGCTGCGACACCATAGCTCATTTTTTGCCATTTGCGTTGAAACTTCATCAATAGATTTACCCGAAGGAATTCACCCAGAGATGCGGAAATTGCTGGATAAATTTTCAGATGTTTATCATCGGCCAAATCAGCTCCCTCCTGAGCGCACTATCAGCCACCATATCAACCTCAAGGAAGGAACGAATCCAGTTAATGTCCGACCATACAGGTACGCCTACTTTCAGAAGGCGGAAATTGAAAAGCAAGTCCAAGATATGCTGAATTCTGGGTTAATTCAGGCCAGTACCAGTCCCTTTTCTTCCCCTGTTCTGCTTGTTAAGAAAAAGGATGGTTCTTGGCGTTTTTGTACAGATTACAGAGCCCTCAACGCAGTGACAATCCGGGACAGATTTCCAATTCCAACCGTTGAAGATATGTTGGACGAACTTCATGGAGCTGCCTACTTTACAAAACTGGATTTCATCGCAGGATTCCATCAAGTTCGAGTTCACCCCGCTGATGTCCACAAAACAGCCTTTCGCACACATAATGGCCACTACGAATATTTGGTAATGCCCTTCGGCTTGTGTAATGCTCCCTCAACTTTCCAAGCTTTGATGAACACAATTTTTCGTCCATATTTACGGAAATTTGTGTTAGTTTTCTTTGATGATGTCTTAATCTATAGTCCGAATTGGGATGTGCATCTGCAACATGTATAATTGGCTCTTGAGTTGTTGCGACAACATAAATTTTACATCAAGCTTAGCAAATGTGCTTTTGGTCAGCAACAAATAGAATATTTGGGGCATATTGTCTCTTGTGATGGTGTACAGGTGGACCAAGGAAAGATTAAAGTTATACTTGAATGGCCTAAACCCACTAACGTGTCTGAATTACGTGGTTTTTTAGGCTTAACATGTTATTACAGGAAGTTCGTGCGAGATTATGGAGTCATAGCTCGACCTTTAACTAATTTGTTGAAGAAAGGACAATTTTCTTGGAATGAAGAAGCAGCTAAAGCCTTTACAGACTTGAAAAAGGCTATGGCAGCTACTCCAACACTTGCCATGCCTAATTTTGACGAGCCTTTTATCGTCACCACCGATGCCTCCAATAACGGCATAGGCGCTGTGTTATCCCAGAATGACAAACCAATTGCTTTCATGAGTCGAGCATTGGGAGACTCCAAACAGTCCTGGTCCACATATGCCAAGGAAATGCTAGCTATTCTACAAGCTATTCGGACATGGCGTCCATACTTACTTGGCTGCAAGTTCTTCATTCAAACAGACCAATGAAGCCTCAAATATTTGGTGGAGCAGATAATTGTCACTCCTGAACAGCAGAAATGGGTTTCTAAGCTACTGGGCTTCGACTACGAAATCATTTATAAACCAGGCAAAGAAAACACGGTTGCTGATGCCTTATCACGGGTTAGAGGTAGTCCAAGTTTAAATGCATTTTTTCTGCCTCATACTTCACTTTGGGATCAGATTCGGGCTTCAATCACCACTCATCCTTACATGATTAATATCAGTAAATTGGCTTCCAACAATCCGGGCTCTCCTTACTTTTGGCGAAATGGGTTGATTTTTTATAAAAATCGGGTTGTGGTTCCCCCAAATTCTGATTTAACTTGTCAGATTCTACAGGAATTCCATGATTCCCCTAGTGGTGGACACTCAGGCATTTTACGCACCTACAAAAGAATTGCTCCTCAATTTTACTGGCCCTCTATGCGCAAACAGATCCAGGAATATGTTGCTGCCTGTTCTGTTTGTCAGAAAAATAAAGTCTCCACCTCTTCTCCGGCCGGGCTTCTTAAACCACTATCCATTCCACATCAAGTTTGGGATGACATTACAATGGATTTTGTTGACGGGCTCCCAACTTCAGCAGGAAAGAATTCAATTTTGGTGGTTGTAGACTGACTTAGTAAATATGCACACTTCTTGCCCCTAGCTCACCCTTACTCTGCTAAAGCAATTGCTGAAAAATTCGTGGATGGGATTGTCAAATACCATGGAATGCCTAAGTCCATAATCAGTGACAGAGATCCAATCTTTATAAGCAATTTTTGGCGTGAATTTTTCAAGCTGTCCGGAACTAAGCTGAATATGAGTTCCTCTTATCATCCTGAAACCGATGGCCAATCAGAAGTCACAAATCGATGTCTGGAGCAGTACCTTCGCTGCTTCGCGTCTCAACAGCCACGCAAATGGTGCTCATTCCTACCATGGGCAGAATATTGGTATAACACTTCCTTTCACCGAACGATTGGTATGACTCCTTTCTTTGCTTTATATGGTAGACATCCACCGGGGGTGCCTCGGTATGAAGGGGGACATTCTCCTATTCATGAAGTCGATCAGACCTTGCAGACAAGAGATGAAATCTTGCGGGAACTGAAATCTCATTTGTCGCGTGCTGCTAATCAAATGAAGCAGTATGTCGATTTGAAGCGCAGAGATGTTGAATTTCAAGTCGGAGATCATGTCTACCTTAAGCTACAGCCTTACCGCCAACAATCGGTGTCAAAGAGGGCTTCTCAAAAACTTGCAAGTCGTTATTTTGGGCCCTATCGAGTGCTGGAACGTGTTGGAAAATTGGCTTATAAATTGGAGCTCCCTGCTGGTTCTAAGGTCCATCCAGTGTTTCATGTGTCACTTCTTAAACAACATATTGGTGACACTTTTCCTGTCTCTGATGTTTTGCCCCTACTGTCGGATGATGGTGAAGCCATTTTGGAACCAGCAACAATATTGGATACAAGGTGGATTCGTAGAGGGTCTAGAACCATTCAAGAAAGTCTGGTTTTATGGAAACATTTGCCACAGGAGGATGCTACCTGGGAAAATTCAGTTGAATTACAGGTCCGATTTCCGAATCTGAACCTTGAGGACAAGGTTCCTTTTAAAGGGGGGAGTAATGATGGAACTCTGCGTCGTTCTTCAAGGATTCCTATCAAGAATAGGAAGTATATGAACTAAGTCTTGCTCTTGGACCAAGTCTTGCTGTTGCCTGCTGCTGTCATAAACTTATTTTTATTTGTTGCACTTATTTTTAATTCTTCATTTTTATTTGAATAAGTCAAATGTGCTGTTAAGATTTACTGCAGCAAATATTTCCTATTTTTGCTCATTGTGCCGTTTGTGGCCTTAAGTGTAGGATTTGTCAGTTGTTCCTTCTGCTATTTATTCATTTGTATTGGCAGCAGTAAGGAGAAGAAAAAAAATACACCAAAATTCTCATTTTGAGAACCAAATTCTTTAAAGCTTTGACTGGGACCCATCAGAAGTCTTCAAATAAAATGAGCCATTACCATTCTGGAAAGCTAAGAAATAGACCTTCAATTTTGTTTTAGACATCTTTCTCACCTTATGAATGTAAGAAGCTTAAATATGGGGTCAGAGCTACTGACCTAATTGAAATACTGTTACTATAAGTAACTCTATAAGACTTTAAGTAACTCTACAAGACTTGAAAAATTACAACAAAAAATTTTGAGTGGCCATAATACATAGGGCAACATATCCTATGAAGAATAATAGACCTAAATATGGCAGCGACAACCTACTCAAATAAAATTAGCAAAGTATAATATCAAAACTACCTAGTAAGGCACCAAAAATTCAGAATTGACCTAGTTATGGTTATTTGACCATAACTTGAGTTATACAAATCCAAATGACATGATTCAAAAAGGAAAATAAAGATAAGACATAGAGGAACAACTTTCATTGAGGAAGTGTGGCCAAACAGTAGTCACCAATTTCTCAATTTGATATACAAGGATAAGATATTGAAATTAAACCTAAAGAAAGGTTCTTGAAATTAATTATTGACTTATCCCTAATAAGTCACTGCATGCTAAATTACATGAAATGGGTATGTGGGATTCACTTTCCCACTATACGTTGACATAAAAATTCTATTATCACTATATGCTAAATTACATGAAACAGAAATGTGTGACCCACTTTCCCACAATACATGAACATGAAAATTTAGTTAAATAATTATTAATGCTTAATTGCCCACAAGAATATATATATATATATATATATATATATATATATATATATATATATATATATATATATATATAGTTGGATTGATTGGTATACCAATTAGGGAATACAGATAGCAGTACTGTCTATATGAATAAGCCTATATGAATAAGCCTACATGAATAAGCCTAGATGAATAAGCCTGCATAGATAGGCCTACATGAATAAGCCTACATGGATAATCATTAATCAATAAAATATTCCTAACATGACAGATGTATACAAGATAGACATATGGCTGTCTAACCCGTATACTCCCGTGTATCCAGCATTATAGTCTGTTATAGGCTACTTAGGCACAAAATACACTGATATGACTTTACAGACACTGATATGACTTTAGAGACACTAAAATGACTGATATGAGTTTAAAAAGATAAAATAAGAAATAAATATGTTGATAAGATATTAATATGATTTTAAAGGACTGAGAATGCATTAATATGATTTTAAAAGACTGTGAATATCAGTATCAGAGCAAAGTAGGGATGGCGATATGTAACGCCTACGATTCCTAGGAACTCTCACGTGTGAACTATGGCGAAGCGTGGCTCTCCGCCTAGGGGCTTGTAGGGACGGTGATACGTAACGCCTGTAAGTGCTCTGATAGGTACCCTTATTTGCCACCGAAGACAGAAAAAGAAATAAATACACAGATAAGATTCTGATAATTAATTTATTCCCAAAGTGCAATGAAACATACAATTGACCTAGAATTGCAAAATTATACATAGAATTATTATTTATAATTATTTAGTTATTTTGCTTTAAAATTATGCACCACTAAGCAATTTTCTTAGCGCATTGAATTTTCTATCGCGTATGTACTGGAGACCAGACATAACAGCCGCCACAACAGCAGTCGCCACAGTAGTGTTCTGACCGCAGTTGACTAGATCTGCATACAGTCCAAAGTTCACCTCATCAGTCTTTTGTATTTTGTTAGGGCCCATGTATAGACTTATATTTTAATTCATTGTGTATAAACATGGTGTAATTACTAGTTTGTGATGTAAATAAAATTTGTAATTATATATTTTGGATTGTAAATAAAGTTATGAATTTTTGTATATGAATTTCTATATGAGTGAATGAATGAACTTGAAATTTTATGAGCAGAAATGACATGATATGACATGTAGAGATATGAAATTGTTTTTAACAGGTAACTAGTGGAACTCGCCAGATGTTAATTAAACAGAGGAGGTTCTACCCAGGTATTCACAGAAATAAATTGTGACTTTAAAACAAGTATGTATATATATATATATATATATATATATATATATATATATATATAAATTTCACCACATGTTTTCTAGAAAGTTTAAAAATTAACAATGGATCTGACGAGGATAAGATAGGATGCTCTGCAGAATATGACACACTTTGCCCGCTACACTGTAGACGGGTGAGGGGTGTTTCATTTTGTCTGTTTTAAGTTCCTTTTGTTTATTTGTGTCTCTAAGATCTATTTTCTTTTTTGAATTTACTCATTCCCTGTTGTTTCGACCTTTGCTTACCCTATATACAAAGTAGTTTAGATAGAGTAATTTTAATTAGTGCATTCAGCACGCATCAACGAAAATCCATTTTTTAGTTTTCTTAGAAAATTTTTTCAGAAAATTATTCCATTTTTCCATAAGTGAACAGAATCTAATTTTTTTTTTTTTTTTAGAAAAAACTCACCGATAATTTTGTTTAAAATAAAATATTAAGGGATTGAATTGTAAAAGTTTTTAGAAAATGGTCTATTTTAAAAGCTGGGGTGAAATTTATTATTATTATTATTGTTGTTATTATTATTATTATTATCCAATCAATTTTTCATTTGTAGATCATTATTCTAGTGCGATATTAAAAACTTAAAAACCTTTATGTTTTAACAACATGAATCCATTGTAAGAAAGGGAGGCCAGTTATTTTTAATTATAGAAATAAAGTTGCAAGTAGAATTTATTTACTTTTTATTTTTATATATATAGAGAGAATTATTTATTTTATTATCTCAAACTAAGTTTTAAGTAATGTTAATAAAATATTTGTCATTAAAATTTACGAAGATATTAATTTATTTTTATATTTAAATTATAAAGCCTCTAATTTTTATTAATATAATATTATAACTCTTATTCTAATTTACTTCAACTTAAATATATCACCTCTCATGAAATTTCTTGTAACTCTATTGTTAGGAAATCCGAACAAGAAATGCAATGAATAAATGGGCTCTTTGCTTCAATTTACACAAACTTTTAAGCAACCAAACAATCAATCTTGCATAAAATTTTACCTCTAAATGCAAAATTTGTCTTGAAGAGTGAAATCTATCGTATCTCATCAGTGTTGCACAAATTGGCCTAAAATTAAAGTTAATGAGATCAGTTTGAACAATTATATTGGAAGGTCACATTATGGATTAATTGGTACATCTCTCTATGTAATGGGTCCACTTTTAAACCTTAATTAGGTAATGGTTGTACCTTTCTCAAATTATAACACTATGGAGTTAATTATGCCATTGATTATGACGTGTGAGTCACCAACTTATTCCTCTTTATTGACTTAATTTTGATTCTTAATGGATCAAATTTCAAATATACTCATAGCAGATGGTAGACTAAAAAGGATCTCTATGTATACATATGGTTGATTTTATTTTTCTTGATAAATTTAATGCTCAGATACAAAATTAGAGTTGAAGTTTTATTATTTAAAAAATTTATAATTTATTTAATTAAAAATTATTAATTAAACATAAATTATTTTTTATTAAAATTTAAATATATTTCAAACAATACAACAAAATTATAATATATATTGTCTTTCATTTACCATATTAAGCTCCAAATACTTCATAAAAGATTCCAATATATACTACATTGCCCTTCGGCATATAGTTATATGAAATGGCATATAAGTTTGGGTTTGGACTTTCTCTAAGTAAATTATTATTATTATGTAAGATGTTAAAAGGATATTCTCATTTCTCATATGTAATTAGCAATAAGAACAAATATCAATTTCTCACAAGTCACAACCCATAGAAAGAAAAAGCCTTTAGAGCCCATTGATGGAGCTTTCATTTTCAGGCTAGGGAATTGAACACCTCTCTTTCTCAGCAAGCTTACTTTAGGCTCCGAAATCAGCAAACAAAGTTGCCAATAACACCTCTCTGAAAACCCATCTCTATATTTAAAAACAAGGCAGCAAATCCTATGCATTTGGACTCTCACCTCACATTGACTTGCCTCTTCTTCAAATTCCTACGCTAAAGGCTTCTAAACAAACAACCAAAAAGTTTGTTGATATCAGAACCCAAAAAAAAAAAAAAAAAAAAAAAAAAGAGAAAACAAAGAAAGAAACACCAACAAGGCACCCAAACTTATGCCTCACATTAGTCCAGCTTCTTGAAAGAGTGAGAGAGACAAAAAGAGAACTTTTGTTGAAAGTTTTCCATGCATGCAATGAATTGGGTTACAAGGAAGAAGAAGCAGATGGGTCTTAAAAGAGAGCTGGCTTGCTTATCTCTTCTTCTGTTGATTATGTCACAGTTACAGACCGCATGTTTTGCTGTTGGGTATGGAAAGTTCAGTAGATTCCAAGGTGGGTCTGCTTCTGATAATCATCATAATCATCTCAGGCCTGACAACTCTAATGGTGTTTTCAAAGGAAAAAATGCTCATAAGGATCCTGATGAAATTTTTGGTCCTGAAAAGAGGAAAGTCTACACAGGACCAAATCCTCTACACAACAGATAAGCTTGAATCCTGTTTCAGCTATATATGAGATTTTCTTTTTTTCTTTTTTTTCTTTCAATTTCTCTTTCCTTTCTTGCCTAATATTTTTCATTTTTCCCCTTATTTTTATGAGCATTTTTGTTTCTTGAAGCTTTTTCTGGACTTTTTCCTGTACTGGTTCAAGTAGTCTTAGAGATGTAAATGAGAGTTAGGGTTTTTTTTTTTTTAAATTATATATAAAGGAAAAAAATATATTTATTTATCTTGAAACATTAATGCCATTAATGAAGTTGTTGGTGTAATAAATTCTCCTCTGCTTAATTGATTTTCTCAGGCTATTGGCTGCTTTGATTCTTTGCAGTTTCCGTCGCTGTGTAGCACTTTCATTATTTCCTATGGGGACTAATACTCTAATACTTTATTCTCATTTTACATCATTAGACGTTCAAAATTAGAAGGATTGCAATTTCACGAAATATAAAAATTTAATAATTTAAAATATAAATTTTATTTTTCTAAAAAAAATAAGCATATTAAAGAACAATTTAATAGTGCTTAAGAAAAAAGCATGCAAGTGATAATAGTTGAATATTTTATTTTTGGAGTGTGAGGTGTAGTTATTATAAGTTTAGTTTATATAAGAATGAATTTAATAATTATTAAATTAAATATTTATATTTTAATTAATTTAATAATTTTTTAATATAAATATTAAATTTAATTATTATCGATGAATTCATTATTATATAACTTAATATTCTTAATTTAATTTCTTCTTTATTAGTAAAAAATAATTCATTCTTATATTAAAATTTATATAAAATACAACCTTATTTTTGAAATATTATTTTTGAAATACACTGGTAGACGGCTTTTATTGATTGAATGATTTCAAATGAAGACTTAAATGACTTTGGAATTTTTATATGAAAATTTAGAGAGAAAAAGTAAGAAATGTTTTACCCATCTTAATTTTCTTGCTCTTGAATGATTATGTGGCAGGTCCCACTGCAACTTTGGTTTTTGATTCTCTCTCTATGTGCCAACCATGCATCAGTTCACTATATTTACACACACACACACACACACATATATATATATATATATATATATATATATATATATATATATATATATATTTCTAAATTTAAAATTTATTTTTATTTAAATTTTTCTTGCATTTCTTTTAGCAATGTCACTAATGCCTTGAGATAAATTTCTTACAGTAGCTTTAACAAAATAATATTGGAATTATAAAATTTTGAATTTTAATTTTAATTAAAATTTAATAAATCAAAGATAATTTATTACGATTTATAATGTTGTAATATAAAATTAATTATTTGCTTAATTATAAAAATAAATTAAATAAAAAGCTAAAGAAAATGCCAAGTGGCTAAAGATCTTGTGGATAGGAAGTCTACACAATCGTTGCAAAGAGGCTATTAAAATGTAGAGTAGGACTGACCACACTCTAGATCGGAATAAGTTCATCTATATATATATATTCGATCGGATTTTGAGGCGATCTTGATTTCGATTTTTTGTTGTTACAGTTTTAGTTGGGCATTTATTCAACATGGTTCAATCCGGTTCAGTCTTTTTTTTTTTTTAAAGAAAAATGTAATACAATGTTAATATTTAAGATATTATTAATTTAAAACAATTAAACGAGTCAATAATTTTATTTGTGAATGATTGTAAACTTTTAATACAAATAGAAAATAACACATTTCAACACAAAAGAGTAAATAAATTTTAAACAAATAAAAAATAACAATGAATATTTAGGGATAATTGCTGAAAAAAAAAAACCTAAACTTTCCAAATTATTGTAATTCTATCCCAACTTTGAAAATTATCAATTAACCCTAAACTTTCAAAGTAATTGCAATTGCACTCTATCGTTTGTTTTACCGTTAAAGGGGGTAACGGCGTGCTAAAAAATCTATAACCTTCAAGTTGTGATCTTCATCGAGAAGAAGATTTCTTTTTTTTTTTTTTTTTTCGCTTCAAATCAAGGTGATAAACATTGCAACTTTGACAAAAATCAATAGCAAATATCAACTGCTAGAAATAACAGCATCAGTCGAGCTCGTATCTCTTATGAAGCAGGGTTGAGTGACCATCTCTATGCCTTTCTACCATGGATAGACACAAAAAGAGAGAGATTCACTACATAGACAAGATTTTATTCAAAGAAAGTATTAGATGTGGAGGTGCAAGTAGTGAAACAAGAAATTCTGATAAAAAAAGGGGCGAGTTTGTGTAGTTTTATGGATTAGTAATGGTTGAAGTGGAGCTAAGATGGCGTCCTACGTGGCACACCGTTACCCCCCTTTAATGGTGTAATAAACAGTAGAATGTAATTGCAACTTCTTTCAAAGTTTAGGATTTAAATGGTAATTTTCAAATTTTGAGGTAGAATTGCAACAATTTGGAAAGTTTAGGTTTTTTTTTTTTTTTATGACTATCCGTGGCGTCTTACGTGGCACTTAGCAGGTGTCTCTGTTAACCATTTTAACAGTAGGATTCAATTGCAACAATAATCAAAGTTTAGGGTTTAATTGATAATTTTCAAAGTTTGAAGTAGAATTGAAAAATTTTGGAAAGTTCAGTTTGTTTTTGCAATTATCCCATAAATTTAGTATAAAGATCAAAATATAAATGGGGGAAAATGAAATTATATGTATGAAAAAAAAAGATCGACATAAAATATAATTAATATTGTTACAAATTAAGGGAAAGAATAAATTAATATTTTTACAATTAAAAGGGAAAAATGGTTTATTAATTTTTTGATAATTAAGATGTCTATGTATCCTCCTAAGGGTAAAGGAATCAAAACCCTCAAGCTTTTTAAGCAAGCTAACCTAGAGCATGGGTAAGAAGATATAATCCTGTTGAGATGGGCTTTTACCAAGGATAATACTAAACTCATCATTAAAGAGACAAATCTCGGAAGATTTGAAGCGGAGAACATGAAGTTGAGGATCCCATAGTTGTGCTGTAACTTGTAGGAGGAGGATGTCAATTTTAATAGCATATGCCTTCCTAGTCAACTAGAGATGCTTAGCTTCATTTGATTACAACAGGCATCTTTAAAGTTTCAAAAATTTAAGAATTGAAAGGATGACATAGCAAGAATTGAGGAAGGAAGGGAAGAGTTTTGAAGAGCTGAAGAGAAGAAGTCACAAAAATTAATGGAAAAGGTGTGGAGAATTTCAAAGTTGAAGGAAACTAAAAAGAATTGGCGAGAATTAAGGAGGAGGAATGTATTTATGGCACTTTGAGAGGCATGAAGCATAGATAAAATAGGAAAGGGGGTTTGAATGCTCATTAGAGTTAGACTTAAAAGTTTATGAGTATAGGATAAGGCTAGGATCGACGATAATGGAAGAAGAAGAATTGGTGATATGACTCAAAGATGTAAATTCCAAGATATTCAGACATCAAATAATGCAAATTCTTCTTCCAGTATATGAGGATAAATTTCAAGATTTGTCCCTGAACTCTAGGAATTGTAATAAAGACGTCCTTGAACTTAAAAATGTAACATAATGCCCCCCTTGAACTTTGAAATTTTACATAATAAAATCCTTCTCAATAGCTATCATATAAGTAACACACTAATGTGAACAATTCGGAGTGGCAAATAACATGGACAATTGCTATTGCTTTTTAGAGGTAAAGTCCTTCTAATAAGCAACTATACATTTATCACTTCATTATCCCATAGGCTGAGATTCTTTCATGGTTGACATGTGAAAAAAATCATAGCTAGTTTGCCACTACCACATAAAGAAGAGATAATTTTTCATGTCATCACACTGGATTGTATAAACTAGCTATTAGGAGTCAAAAGAATTTTATTGTACAAAATTTCAAAATTTAAGGGATTTTATGTTACATTTTTAAGTCTAAGGACAGCTCTATGACAACCCCCAAAGTTCAAGGACAACTATTGAAATTTATCCCAATATATTATGGCTAAGTAATTGATGGATATGGAAGCTTTTGGTCACTTTATCTACATCACATTATATGAGGAAACATTTTCATTTTCATCTACATTTTTTATTTTCATTTCCATTTCAATTTGAAAAACATCTTCAGTTCCATCTTTAATTACATTTTCATTTTTCTTCCATTTTAAACATTTTCATTTTGTGTCCTTATTAAGAGACATTTTCATTTTGTGTGCATTTTCATCTTCATTTTATGTGCACTTTAGAAAACATTAATATTTTCATTTTGTATACATCTTAGGCAATATTTTGATTTTCAATTTGTATGCCTATTAAGAAACATTTTGTGACATCCTCACTTTAGACAGTCCGTATATTCTACTGTTATGGTAACTAATGTCTGTCCGGATAGCCAAAATGACTGGAACTATATTCAAACTACAGTGAGGAGTCATAATTAATCAAAATAATGATAAGAAAAATTAGGGAAAATTTTCAGAGATGAAATGCAAAGAAGTTAAATGAGTCGAAGCTACGATAATGGGTGACCCTAACGGGAAGTGACTGTGAAGATAGTTGGCAACCCTAGACCAATGGGAAACCCTGTAAAATAATTATTTGGGACTCGAGTGAAGGATTACTGAGGTTTTGATGACAATAAAATGTTAGCAGTATGTTCTAGAGCATATCATTTAGTATGTATATTGTACATATTTTTATTAATAAAAGTCATTTCCACTTTTCCGTTTACATAATATATTTATGTGTAATAGAAAAGGTCCATTGATATTTTATTAGAAATTCTATTCTTAAGTTGTTAAGAATATGAGTGACAGTATTTCTAGTACAAAGTATCATAAATAGGTTCACAATCGAGGATACTTCATAATAAGGATATGACTTATCCAGAAAGATTGATTCATGTTTCTTCCCAAGTTATTTATATGAGATATAAATAAGATGGAATGGTGAGTCTCATGCCATATGACAAACATGATAGGCACTTATAAATGATAAGCAGGACGAACCAGTGACACTTATGTTGTGCACATGGAGTTTACTCTTGTCAATATTTTGTCATAAATCATATCAGTGCATATAATCTTTAGACCTAAGATAGCACAGTTATCTTGTATATAGGTAGTTTGAGTTTGATACTGCTTTCATACTTGTACTGTGTATGGGTATATGGGCATGTGTTGGCTCCTACTAGTTATATATGGAGGTAGGTGTTGATCAAGATGGAATCTGTTCCTCTAAGTAAATAGAGATAAAATCCTATGTTCATTTAATTGTTCTTGATGTTTCAAGTTCCTGGCCAGGACAGATAGATTTAATCAGAAAAGAGTTTCTGATGAGAAAATCTTTTTAATCAAGAACTGGAATTAAAAGAGAACATAATATTCATAGCAAATGGGGTTTGACATAAACCATGACTCCAGCTTGAGTTGGGATTTTGTAACAGAGAGATTCTAGTGCATGGTAACATATGATTATAGGTTCATTTAAGGTCAACCTTATTATTAATTGGGTGGCCATGGCATACTATGCTAGGTGTTAACCATGGTCTATGAGGTGCATAAAATGATTTAGAGAAATCATTTATGGTAAGAAAGAGTTCTGATGATATTAAGAGTTGATATCATATCTCATTGCCAATTAGTGATGAGCCTAGTAAGTCACACACATACACAAGTTATCACCTAATTAAATATGATTTAATTAATTAATTAAAGATTTTAATTGATTAATTAAATAGGTTTGGTTTGTAATTAGATTGCAAAGTCCCTAGCATTACTTGAAACCAAATCTAGATTATTGGATGTATAGTATAAGTTAAATTTATATTTAAAGTGTTTAAATATGAATTTAATTAATGAGAAATTAATTAATAGAGATTAATTAATTAATTTATATTTGACATAAATTGATTAGAAGAAGAGAAATAATTATTTTGGATTAAGAACTCAAAATTAAGACACAGGGGTATTTTGGTCATTTCACAGGGTAACATGTGGCACCATGAGATGGTGACACATGGCATTACAGATAAGCTTGCCAAATGTCTTTTAATCATGTAAGATGATTAAAATTAAGATTAAATATAGGTTTGACACTTGGCACAATGTGATTGGGTCAATTAAACCTAGAACCAATCATAGGGTGACATGTGGCAAGGGTTTAATGTGTTGACCTAGCTATATAAGTATTGTTATGAAAAAGAAAATAAAATAACCAGCAGCTCCTCATCCTTGGTGCCGCCACCCAAGAGTCTCCCTTCTCTTCCTCTTCACCTCTCATATATTCCAAGAGATTAGCAAGCAATCTCTTGAATTAAAAATACTAGAAATCGTTTCTAGTGTCCTGTTTATATCTTTAATCTCTTAAAAGGCAGAACTTGATTTTCTAAATAATAGAAAAAGCTTTAGAAGCTGTTCAAGGGCTGCCATAGGTGTTCTTTGTGTGGACAAGCTAGAGAGACAACATTTGGTGTCCTGAATACGAATCTCAAAGGCGCAAATACACTGCAGTGCATCAAGAGGTTAGTGTGTTTGTTCTTGATTTAATCTAGGCTTCTAAAATTAATTTGATTAATTTTAAAATCTTAAATGGCAAATACAGATCCAAAATATATTAAAAGAGTTTTAATATGTTGTTTATCATTGAAATCAAATAGATAAAAATAAATCTTGCATGATGCATGTGACCCTAAGTGAAAATTTTTGAATTCAATAGTATAAACTTGTGTTTTTGACGCTTCTGCTCCTTTCATAGAATGCTAAGAAAATACAAGAAAAATTATGTAAATCGGTACAGACAATTTTAGCCAATTAAACAAAACGAAGGCTATTTTGGTCATTTCACCCTCAAAGTTGAATTTTGGCCTAAATGTCAATCAAAATGAGAGAGAATAAAACCTTACAAATAAATTTAAAAAAAAATCAAAAATTTGTGTAGTAGAAATGAGTAGAGGAAATAAGAAAAGAAATGAAATTTAAATAACCTTTATTGTATAAGCATGACATTAAGATGATGTAATTAAAATTTTTTGCCAATGAATATTAGACAAGCATATATATAAAGAAGACAAAGTAAATTAAAAGACATTAAAAAATTCATCTTCTTCTTTGTTCCTTCATATGGCCGAAACTCCATGGAAGAGTTCTTCCATATTCTTTCAAGCTCCCAAGTTTGATTTTCTATGTTATTCCACCATAAAACCTCTAAGTGCCTTCATTAAAATTGACCTTGCACCTTGAGGAAGCTTTATGCTTCAAAAATTTGAAGAAAATCTTGAAGTTTAGCAAGTCCAACTTGACTCCAAAGAGGTCAGTGCAAAATTTTCCTTACCTCTCTTCTTTGATCATGCTAAGCATGTTGAAATGAGTTGGTAGGACATAAAATTGAAGGAAAATGATGTGTAATTAGAAGACCTCAAATTTGGTAAGCTTAGGAAAGTGAGTGATGATATGTTTGATTGTATGAAAACTTAAATTCTAGCTTAGATAAAATGAAGCACATGATTTATGTGTTGATTTGAACATGGTAGCAAGAATTGGGATTATGGAAGTTACGATTTTGCCCTAAATTTAGGAATTTTGTGTTGTGGCTTAAAATTGATGATGATGAGACCAATGGTTGACTATTTGAAGTGCCATGAAAGTGAATTGAAGTTTGGAAGTTGGGTGGAATTGAAAATTTGGAGTGTTGTTTCATTGCATGATTTCTGGACTTATGAGTCCAGTAAGGTTAGACAGCCATAAGTAGAGTTAGGTTGCTCCAATTAGAGTGAGGCCAATTGAAGATGAAACCTAGGACAATTTCCCACATTTTTCATGAAGAGACCCTGCTTAGAAACCCAACACAAAGTGACCTAAAATTTACTTGAATCTAGTTAACCAAAATCTAGACTTGGAAAAATGACCATAAGAACAGTAATTGTTCAAATGGGCATAACTTTGTTTAGAGAGGTCCAAATGACCTGATTCTTGAACCCATGAAAATCTTAGACATAATAGAACAACTTTCATGAGGAACAAAAATCCAAATTATGACCATAACCTAATCAAATTGCTAACCAAAGTTAACTCATCAAAACTGCCAGAACCAAAAATTACCTAGAAATTCTAGACATGGACTAATCCGGCCAGTTATGGTAAAAATGCCATAACTTGAGTTACAAAACTCCAAATAGAGAGATTCAAAAATGGAATTAAAGTAGAGACATTAAGGAACAACTTTTATGAAGAAAACTTAACTAAATTCCCACTGTAGAGTGGTCCAATGGAACAGTAAACATAAGTGACAAAATCTAAAATTTTAGAATTACTTCTAGTGAGACTTGAATTGTAATTGGCAATTAATGCCAACAAGTTTATAACTCAAAATGTGGTATGACCATGTATTTAGAACTTGTATACCTATTACTTATGAGATAGTCAAAATTTGCATGAATAGTAATATGAATGGTAACCCCAATAACATCAAATGCAAATAACCAAAACCTAAATGACTTACACCTAAATCATGTGGATTGGTAGATGGGGCTTGTATTCCTATCACAAATAGAACACATAATACCTTAGTAATATAACTTGAAATATGAGACGTAATTTACATAAATGGATTATTAATTATATAAATGAGGTAAAGTAGTCATTAGGACTTATGTCTCCATTGTAAATAGAATAATAATACCTTACATAATAAATGGCACGTGAGAGGGAACAATGTGAATTATAAATACTTATTCTCGTCATGAGAGAAAAGAAGAATGTTTAAGTACAATGGTACATGAAAACAACTAATGTGAATTGTGATCAATATGGATGATATAATGAATATATAAATTATGTAGAAATGTAATCTGGAAATTTATACTTCCATCATAACTAGAACTAAAATACTACAAAATATAAATAGAAAATATAATAAAATAATAAAACATATTAACACGTAATGGTACTAGTGTCCCCATGTATTGCCTAGACACGTGTGTCAGATTGGATAGATTAGCATGCCAATAGGAGATTGATTGAGCAGTACTGCGTGAGGCTTTATGCCTGTATTTATGGCTTTATGCCTGTATTTATGGCTTTATGCTCGTATTTATGGCTTGTATGCCCGACCATTTATTACCATAGCTTTTTAGCCATATTGATTGTATACGTGGTTAACGTTTTGCATCCCATGGTATGATGGCTCGAGCCACCACTGTGTCCAGTGCTAGCTATATTGATTGCATACATGGTTGACGTATACGTCTCATGGTATGACGGCCCGAGACACCACGATGTCCAGTGCTAGTTTACTCGCTTATCCAGTTTAATTAGCCTGTCATAGGTTACTTGGGCAATGAAATTTGTTAAGAATAATGGAAATTAAATAAATGAGTAAAACGGACCTGAAATGAACTAGATTAGCTCTAAAAATTTTACTTATTATGTAACGATCCAAAACACCTAGAAAGTGTTTAGTGAAATGATAATAAGATTAGAAAAATAAATATAACTTAAATAAATATTAAAAATGTATCTTCTATAATAATATGAATGTGAATTCAATATTTTTATTAATTTTGAATATTGAATATTATTATTGTAAATTTATGAACTAAGCGCTTCCAAAGAGGAATTAAAGGATAAAAGATAGTTAATATTAGAAATTTTATATGAAATCAGAATAATTCTTAACTATACAAATTTTGCTCCATTATTTATCTTTATTTGTATATATTATTTCCTTGTCGTATTATTGCACCACTAAGCGTAAAATGCTTAGCACGATGGATTGTTTCCTTTGTGTAGGTATCAAGATAAAGCCCAGTGGACATTAGACTGGGATTTTAGAGTCCGCATCTGTAAAAGTGCCCAGGTTGTCACCTCCTCAGCAATGCATGAAGATAGGGCCCATATAGGTCATAGTAATGTATTCTGGACATCATAAATATTCCTTATGTTGTAATGTAAATTATGAAATTGTATTTAATATATATGTGATGTAAATTAATAAATTAGCTCTTTCGTGTGTAATTAGTTTGTAGATCATGTAAATTAATGCAAATTTGAGAACTTTTATATATGAATTGAGCATGAATGGAAATGTATGAAAATGAATACTCAATTGAAATATATAAATGATATTTGAAATGATGAGATGATTATGATGAAGATATGAATGAAATTATTGTATGAAATTATTGTCTAAATTTTTAAAAAGGTGAATATGGAGACATGCCAAACGGTAATAGAATAAGGGAAACTCCGTCAGTTTCTCCTGAGAAATATAATTTATTTTTAAAATATAACGAGAACAAAATTATTAAAGAAATAAAGTAAGATAAGATAGGGTGCTCCGGCACCGAGTGTGATATGCCTTGCTCGACTAAACTATAGACCGAGTAAGGGGTGTTACATTTATTGGTATCAGAGCACGGTTTAGGCATTCCTAGGCATAGATAGATAGAAAGAGATAAAGTGCATATCATGGATTGCATTCATAAGAGTTGAGGTGACACTAATGCAAATCCGTTTTCTCTGGTTTTTTTAGGTTAAGGTATGGACCCAGAGTCACAGAGGACAGTAGAGGAAGAAGTAGAAAGCCATGTCCTGGTTGGGGGTGATGTTAGAGGCAAGGGAGGTCCTACTCCACAAGTGCCAGAAAGACCTGTACAACCCCAACAGGTTTTATTCGAGCAGATGACCGAGTTCCTCAGACAAATGACTGGGGCAATTGCACCACCACAGCCTCAGCAGAAGTCACCTTTAGGAAAAATCAGAAAATATGGGGCTGTAGATTTCAAGGCTAAGAAAGAAGACGACTCTACGGCTATTGCATATTGGTTAGAAAGGACTGAAAGAGTTCTACAACAATTATATTGCACACCAGAACAGAGTTTAGAATGTACAGTTTTACTGCTATAGGAAGCTGCCTCTCAGTGGTGGAATGCTATAATCAAAGTAATGCCGCCAGCCAAGGTGACTTGGGATTTCTTTCTGATAGAGTTCAGAAAGAAATATATTACCTGTGTCCATGAAGAGAAATAGAATAGGAGTGGTGGTCAATAGAAAAGAGATTTTGGCCAGTCTCGTAACAAGAGGCCTAGAGAACAGTTAAGTAAGACATCTGATCAGAGTAAGAGACATAGACCCAGGCCCATATCCAGAAGAGGTCAACCAGAGACTCCAGTAGTGATTACACCGAGACTAACAATGGGAAGTTCTACCCCAAGAAAATGTAGCCATTGCAAAAAGTGGCATAGAGGTGCATGTAGGAGGTTGACTAGAGCTTATTATAAATGTGGGGCCATGGATCATTTTCTGAAAGATTACCCTAAGGGGAATTTTCCATGGACCCAGAAAGAGAAATTACCTTTGACTACACAGAGTGATAATAGATTGGAGAGGTTTGAGGCAACTGGGAGTGCTATGAAGCCTGCATTTGAGACTGTGGAAGGACCAGATGCAAGAGTAACACCACTTGTAAATGTCAACCAAGCTAGTGAGGAGTCGAATACAAATATTAAAGAGGCAACGCAAAAAAGTGGAGAAGCAAGGAGGTAGCAGATTCCTCAACCACTTACACCAGGTAAATTTTGCGGATGAAATTTTATTTAGAGGGGAAGAATTATGACATCCTCACTTTAAATAGTCCGTACATTCTATTGTTCTGGTGACTAATGTCTGTCTGAATAGCCAGAATGTCTAGAACTATATTTAAACTGGAGTGAGGAGTCATAAATAATCTAAATAATGACAAGAAAAATGAGGCAAAAATTTAAGATATGAAATGCAAAGAAGTTAAATGAGCCGAAGCTACGGCGATGGGTAACCCTGACAGGAAGCGAATGTGAAGACAATTGACAACCTTAAACTAGTGGAAAACCCTGTAAAATAATTATTTGGGACTTGAGTGAAGGATTACTAAGGTTTTGATGACAATAAAATGCCAAGAAAATATAAGAAAAATTATGTAAATTAGTATGCATAATTTTAGCCCATTAAACAAAATGAAGGGTATTTTGGTCATTTCACCCTCAGGGTTAAATTTTGACCTCAATGTCAATAAAAATGAGAGAGAATAAAACCTTAAAAATAAATTAAAAAAATCAAAAATTTGTGTAGTGGAAATGAGTAGAGGAAATAAGAAAAGAAATTAAATTTAAATAACCTTTATTACATAAGCATGACACCAAGATGATGTAATTAAAATTTTTAGCCAATGAATATTAGACAAGCATATATATAAAGAAGACAAAGTAAATTAAAAGACATAAAAAATTCATCTTCTTCTTTGTTCCTTCATATGGACGAAACTCCATGGAAGAGTTCTTCCATGTTCGTTTAAGCTCCCAAGCTTGATTTTCTATGTTATTCCACCATAAAACCCCTAAGTGCCTTCATTAAAAATTGACCTTGCACCTTGAGGAAGCTTTGGGCAGCAAAAATTTGAAGAAAATCTTGAAGTTTAGCAAGTCCAACTTGACTCAGTTTATTGCAAAATTTCCCTTACCTCTCTTCTTTGATCATGTTAAGCATGTTGAAATGAGTTGGTAGGACATGAAATTGAAGGAAAATGATGTGTAATTGGAAGATCTCAAATTCGATCAGCTTAGGGAAGTGAGTAATGATATGTTTAATTGCATGAAAATTTAAATTCTAGCTTAGATAAAATGAAGTACATCATGTATGTGTTGATTTGTACATGGTAGCAAGAACTGGGATTATGGAAGTTAGAGTTTTGCCCTAAATTTGGGAATTTTATGTTGTGGCTTAAAATTAATGATGTTGAGACCAATGGTTGACTATTTGAAGTGCCATGAAAGTGAATTGAAGTTTGGAAGTTGGGTGGAATTGAAAATTTGGAGTGTTGTTTCATTGCAGGATTTCTAAACTTATGATTCAGCAAGGTTAGATAGCCATAAGTAGAGTTAGGTTACTCCAATTGGTGTGAGGCCAATTGGAGACAAAACATAGGACAATTTGGCACATTTTTCATGAAGAGACCTCGCTGTAAAACCTAACACAAAGTGACCTAAAATTACTTGAATCCTTAACCAAAACTGGACTGGAAAAATGATCATATGAATAGTAATTGTTCAAATGGGCATAACTTTGTGTAGAGATGTCACACCCTACCCTCCAGAAGGCATAACATGATCCCGTAGTATACCTAATGAATTACTAACTCCGCTTCATCGATAATCCATTAAATACACTACAAGGGATTTTAAAAACTTTTCTTACTTCTTTTATCGTGGTGAGCACTATTTACAGGTATTAAAAACCTTTTTAATTTGTAGTGATAGAACTAACACATTTGAATTATTTGGAATTTCAGAAAATTTTGGCAGAGTGCCATCTATATTTTGGATAAAATAGTTCTTGAAAAACTCAGAAAAACACTTCAATAAATTTTCAAATCTCAACTTCAACATTTTTCTCAACCCAACACGCTTCTCAAGTCAAATTCATGAATTTTTCAAGGACTGAGATAAAGAAATATAATACAATTTTAACAAGTCAAAATATCTCATAATTTACTTTACAACTTCAATGTACAATTTTTTATTTACAACTGCTCAAAACCAAAAACAATATGTACATACAGTGAACATACATTACATTACAAAATACAAAATACTGGTATACTCATTATACTCGGTAGTCTCTCATTGGAGGTACTAGCGACCTAGTCTGCACGCCTGTCACTGTCTACTCGCGACAAAGAATAAAAAGCTATCTCTGAGACAATGTCTCAGTGGTGCACAACATTAACCAAATACAATTTAAATCACAATTCATAGGTCATGTAAATAGTGGATACTTAAAACCATAGTTAATTTCAAGACAATAATTGTCAACAAGAATTTAAACTCCATTTCTCAATATTACAATAAATTTCAATAAGTCAGATCATGGTTGAATTCAAAAGACAGTATATGTCAATTAGAGTTTAAATTCATTTCACAATCTCACAATAAATATCAATAAATCACACACAGCTTTAATCATGTTCCCAAGTTCAATTCATCCCAAAAGCCGATGGCTAATGAGGTATTCAATTCGTCCCAAAAGTCGATGACTAATGAGGAGTAACATAGCTAGCTAGCAAAAATATGAGTACTCATTCTATTCGTCCTCGTGAGCACACACCTCAACACTTCACCAGAGAGGGAATTCAATTCATCCCACTAGATAAGCTAGCGAGGAATACAATCAATGTACATGATAAATGTGGTTTCAAACCAATTACTGATGCTTTTCAATCAATAAGTATCCATCAAATATCATTCAAACCATTTTTCACAATTTCACAATTTAAAACAATAATATGCAAATAGTCATAATTTATTTCAATTGAAAATAATTCAAAAGAAATATTTGTTGTGCACAAACACAATTTAAAACAATAACATACAATTAATCATAGGAAATATTATTCAGAGCAAAATCAGTTGAAAACTAGTTGTGCACAAACCTCTGATAACTGTCTCCGGTTCTGGACTCAGTATTTCCTTCCCTTTTCCTGAGTTTTTGGTAACTGAGAAACACAATTTGAAGTGTTTCAGTACTAAATTAAACTGTCTCTAACGACAATGTTCGATAAGTAATTCACTGAACTCAATTATTCACTGAATACCTTTATTTGCTTAATCACCTAATATACCGACCCTCGATGCGTTTTAGGTAAATTAGGGTGTAGTGTCATTAATATGTCACATTCGATAATGTTTTAGGATTGGTACGTGTTACCAAACTCAATTCTATGTATATTGCGTTTTCTTGCATTTCATTGCAAATTGCTGGATTTCGGGATACTAGATTGACCTAGCCGGACGACCTAGTTTCCTCAGTTTTCGGGTTTCGGTCAAAACTAAAAACTTGTAGATCTATGTCTTATGGAACGCGGGGCAAAATTTTAGGTCAATCCGAGTTAAGTAGACCAAGTTATAGTCATTATACTATTGCTGGTCAAATGGCATCAAATTAGGTCAATTTTAGGTCAATTTGGTCAACTTTGGTTCGGCCAGTTTTTGGACCCGAACTTGTACAAGCTTTTTGACTTGCTTCTGGTCATTTCTGGGCTTTGGTGTCTTCATAAGACTTGTAGGTATGGGTCTTAACTATTCATGGTTAAAATTTCAGGTTAATTGGACCTGTTTTTAGTGAGTTATGGCCTAAACACTAACTGCTGCCCAATTGGTCAAATTTCAGGCTTCAAATGTACTCAATCCGAATTGGTCATTTTTCATATCACCTTGCAAGAAGAATTTTGGTATTCTTTCTCAATGAAAGTTGGCACATTTTGTGCCTAGTTTCACCTCCAATTGGTCTCATACCAATTGAGGTTACACATTTAAAGTTATTGACTAAATTGCATACTGCCTTTAATTACTTTGCTTATACATGTATCCATTACACATTTAATTGCTATATGTCCACTCCCCTTACAATTTCTGTTTTGTTACATTACCAAAAACCATATTCCACTTCACTTAAATGTCACTTTGGGTAGATTGCAATTATCCTCAATACACCAATTAAACTCACATTTATAAGTTCTAAGTACAATCACATATACCCTAAACATTACAAATTTTTACATACACTTACACAATCAATCTATACACATATCCATCAATTCTCAAGGTCAATATTCTCCCAATACTTTCATGAACATATACATTTATCCAAGAATCTCAAGGCTGCCGAAAACTTCCTCAACACCAAAATATCCTACAATTCATCAATTTCCATCCAAGTGCAAAAATCACCATATACATATGAAGTAATTTACTAGGATATTAAATCACCATAACCAACATCATTTCTCATCAAATATATGCACAATATTTCATCAAATACATAACTCCATGGCTGTCCAAAATGAACATCTCAATAACTCTTCAAACCTAAAACTTTTCTTCACAAAACGAACACCCATAACATGAACACAAAGTTTAACAAAGCTATCTTCAAAAATGCTAATTTACCTTATGGTTGGAACTTGCCAAACCTTGATTAAACTTCTTAAATTTGGTATCAAGCTCTTCCTTATGATGTGTAGACAAACTTTCATGAAGAACCCTAAGTGATTGGAGTTGAAATGGAGGAGTTAGGAGAGCTCATGCAAAACGCCCATGGAGATTTTCTTTCTCTTCAATTCGGCTAGGTTGGGAAAATGGAGAAGATGAAGTTTCTGCTGGGTATAGTGGACTTACATCAGCACATTTTATTGTTTAATTAAATCATTAGTGGCCCACTCACACTAATTTAACTATGTAATAAGCTTACATGTGTTATTTACACATTTTTCACTCCATTTTGGCTATTTGTATTAGGTACCCTCAATTTAATTTTTCATTTTATTTTCTAAGTGTAATATTATTTATTTTTAGTAGACATTTAGATCAAAAGACAATTCGGGATGTCAAATGACCATAATGCCCCTGTTCGGGTTGCATTCCCGATTTTTCGGTAACACCGGGTTTTGTCTGTTTTTCGATTTCTCACTTTTCTTTGTACTAATTATTTAATTTTTCTTTGATCTTTCTAATGATATTTATTCTTCTATAAGGGTCTATTTAAGTCCTAAAAATGTTTTCCGTGGTTCCCGCAGTCCGTAGCTAGTCAACGGTCCACGCCGTGACTTCCTGCAAGGCCACCCATCGTTAGGTTTCCTACGCTTAACTTGATCACATTTCTTTGCTATTATCTTTCCTTTGTTTTTCGTATTTTCTTTTCTTGTATTTCATTATTTTATGTCTCCTCACTGTGAAGTGTAGTTCTAGGCATCCTAGCTGTCCCGACAACACCGTCACGAGCAAGAGAACGCACTACCGAACATAGGGGTGTTACAATTCTCCCTTAAATAAATTTCGTCTCGAAATTTTACTCAGCATTAGTCTCGAATACCGAGGGTTCTGTCTCCTCATATCCTCTTCACGTTCCCAAGTAGCTTCATGGCTCAATGATGGTTCCACAAAGACTTTAACCAGTGTATCTGCTTATTTCTCAACCGCTACCTCATAAGCCGTAATTTTTATGGGTTCTTCCTCATATGAGAGGTCTGGATTTACTTCAATCTCTTTAATCGATAGTACATGAGATGGGTCGATCTGCACTCCTTAACATGGACACATGGAAGACACTGTATCCTTTCTAGCTCGAGGTAATGCCAACCGATATGCGGAGGACCCACTCTTTCCGTAACTTCATATGGTCCGATGAAACGAGGGCTCGCTTCTTTCTCGCCAAATCTCATAATCCTCTTCCAAGGAGAAACTTTGAGGAATACCTTATCACCCACTACTCAATATCTCTTCTTTCGGATCAAAATAGGACTTCGACGGCCCGATGCAAACCTTAAGTCTATCTCTCGATCAACTGATCTTTCCTCTGTCACGAACAATTTCTCGCCCAATCATCTTCCTTTCACCTACCTCATCCCAACATAGGGGAGTTCTGCACTTTCTGCCATACAAAGCTTCATATGGAGGCATCCCTATGCTTGATTGGTAGCTGTTGTTATAAGCAAACTCAATCAAAGGCAAGTGTGTATCCCAACTACCTTCAAATTCAATCACACAAGCCCGTAGCATATCCTCCAATATCTGGATAACCCTTTCAGACTGGCCATTTGTCTGTGGGTGGAATGTTGTGCTGAAGTTCAATCTAGTTCCTAGGGCTCTCTCAAGACTACCCTAATCTAGAAGTGAACCTAGGATCTTTGTCGACACAATTGATAATCGGCACTCCATGCAATTTTACAATCTCATATATGTTCAATCTGTCCAATCTTTCGCTGCTATAGTCCATTCGAACTGGCAAATAGTGAGCAGACTTGGTCATTATTACAGCTATAACCCATACCGCATCATGACTACTCGTGTCCTTGGAAGTCCTGTAACAAAATCCATAGTTATTCGCTCCGATTTCCACTGCATCGACAAAGGATGTAACAAACCAGCTGGAACTTGATGTTCTGCCTTTACTTGCTGACAAGTTAGGCATTTGGAATCAAATTCAGCTATATCTCTTTTCATACCCATCCACCAGTAATGCTCTTTCAGCCCTCTGTACATTTTAGTTCCACCAGGGTGCATAGCAAATGGAGACTCATGTGCTTCCTTCATAATGATTTGTCTCAATTCCACATCACTAGGAACGCACATTCTGCCCTGATGTAGCAATAAACCATCATCTCTCACAGAGAATTCAGGTTTCTTGCCCTGCTGGACTTCTTTCAGTAGCTTCTGATACTTTTCATCACTCTGAGCAGCCATTCTGATCTAATTAATCAACACTGGCTGTACATGCCTTGCAACTACTGTCTGTCCCTCATCATCAATCTCTACACTGGCATGTTGTGCTTTTAATTCATATACCATGGACAAAGGAGAAACTCTGAGACTTGCCATAGTCTTGCGACTTAAGGCGTCAGCCACTACATTTGCTTTCCCTGGCTGATAGTCTATTAAGCAATCATAGTCTTTAATGAGTTCTAACCATCTCCTCTGCCTCAAATTCAATTCTTTCTGGGTGCCTAAGTACTTCAAGCTCTTGTGATCTGTGTAAATATAGCATTTCTCCCCATACAAATAGTGTCTCCAGATCTTCAGAGCAAAAACAATAGCTGCTAGCTCCAGATCATGTGTTGGGTAATTCCTCTCATGCGGTTTCAGCTGGCGTGATGCATAAGCAATGACATTCCGATCTTGCATCAGTACACAGCCTAACCCATTGTGAGAAGCATCACTATAAACTGTGTATTCTTTACCCGGAGTAGGTAAAGTGAGAACTGGAGCTTCAGTTAAACACCTCTTCAACTCATCAAAACTTTGCTGGCATTTATCACCCATCAAATTTTACATCTTTCCACAAAGCTTGGTCGGAGAAGATAACATAGAAAACCCCTTCACAAACCGACGATAATATCCAGCTAGACCTAGAAAACTGCGAATTTCTGTGATGTTCCTGGGCGACTTCCAATTAAGGATAGCTTCTACCTTGCTGGAATCTACCTTGATCCCTTCAGCTGACACAACATGTCCCAAAAAGGAGATTTCTTTCAGCCAAAATTTACACTTCGACAATTTGGCATATAACTGTTTCTCCCTTAAAGTCTGCAGCATAATCCGCAGATGTCATGCTCTTCTCGCATTCTTTGAATATATCAAAATGTCATCAATAAACACCACCACAAATTGATCAAGATAGGTCTCAAGATAGTGTTCATCGATCCATGAAAGTACTGAGCATTTGTTAACCCGAATGGCATTACTAGAAACTCATAGTGGCCATATCGAGTTCTGAAGGCAGTTTTTGGAATACTCTGCTCTTGCACCTTCAACTGATAATAACCAGATCGCAAATCAATTTTGGAGAATATAGCTGCACCCTTCAACTGATCAAACAGATCATCAATGCGAGGCAATGGATATCTCTTCTTTATTGTCACCTTATTCAACCGCCAGTAGTCAATGCATAAGCGAGAGTACCATCCTTCTTCTTAACAAACAACACCGTGCTCCCAAGGTGACACACTAGGCGAATGAAGCCCTTTTCGAGTAGTTCTTGCAATCGTATCTTCAACTCCTTCAACTCACTGGTGCCATTCTCGTATGGCGTTATGGAGATTGGATCCACACCGAGCATAACATTAATTTCAAATCGCACTTCTCTTTCCGAGGTAATCCTCGCAATTCATCAGAAACACATCCGAAAGTCATGTATCGTAGGGATGTCCTTCAATGCCGACTCCCCACTTGGGTGTCTACCACATGTGCCAAGTAGGCTTCACACCCTTTCTCGATCATTTTTCCGCTAGTGCAAATTAAATGATGTTTGATGGCAATAATCGCTTTTCCCATGTATTACCACATCACTATACCGAGGAAGGCCAAAAGTGATCGTTTTCACTTACAAATCAATCATGGCATGATGCCTAGCTAACCAATCCATGCCCAAGATGATATCATAATCTCTGAAGGGCATTTCAATGAAATCGGACAGAAAAGTGTGTCCTTGGATCACCAAAGGACAATCTCTATACATTCTTTTAACCCTGACTTCATCATTCTAGTGGACTTGTTACTAGCACCTCAAAGTCCATTTTTGTACATGGAACAAAGAATGCAATCAATGATGCTAGCACTCACATAAGAATGGGTAGAGCCGGATCAAATAACACAAACACATTTTGGTTAAAAGTTGAGAAGGTACCAGCCACAACATCGATGTCTCGCCTCTTCCTCTGTCTCATTGCATAGACTCGACCGAGCAATCGCCTTGCTCAATGTTTCACTATGCCTTGGTCGTCTGGGTTACCTCTACCCTCGCTCTACCTGCTAGGTGGTTGTGAACTTCTAGTGACAGTGGCTCAATCGACTTTCCGCAGAGTAGGAGGTGGTCCAACTCTGCGATCATCGGTGCAGCCCTTGGCAAAGTGTCCTTTGCCTCCACAGCTATAACAGCTCCAATAGCCTTATAGCATATCCCACCATGATTTTTTCCACAAGTTTCACATTGGCGGGAGGGTAGGAACTTCGGTACAATGTCGACTGGATAGGGAGGTCTTTGTCCCGAATATCTTCCCTACCGCATTTCTTGCCACCTCCGCCATGTCCCCATAGTTCTTCCTCTTCCCAAGATGACCACCGAACTCGTTTCATCGATTTTCCTCTTTCTCTGTCTTCTCCGATTTCTTTCTCTCGTGAGCGTCTCAATCTCAATTCTTTCCAACTCTAAGGCTTGAGAAATAAGTTCGGAGAAGTTAGTGTGTTTGAAGCCGACATTTGTACTGATACTAGGCTTCAAGCCGCTTTCAAACCTCTTGCATCTCTCCTGGTAGAGAGTAGACTCACCGCATAATGACTAAGGCGGAAAATTCCTTTCATACTCACCATCGATCCGCCCTGCTTTGCACTTAGGAACTCTTGCAACTTCGGTCTACATAAGCATCGTGACATATTTCGTCTCAATTCTCGAGAAAATCATTCCAGTTAACACCGCAGTTCTACTGCATCGTGGGGAATGGTTTTCCACCAGTCATAAGCATCCCCCTGTAGTAAGGACACTGAGTATTCAAATCTGAGCTCCTCTGTGCAATGCAGTTTTTTGAATACCCTATCCATCCTCTCTAACCACTGTTCAGCTTCTAGAGGATCTACTGTCCCCTTAAACTCTGTAACCCCATATTTCATCAATTTATCATACTGCCTGGTAGGAGACTGTGGTTGTACCACTGGTGTCTGTATTGGGACTTGAGTAGGTATATTGCTAGCCATTTGTTGGAACATTGCAGCCATCTAAGCGAATCGAGCAGAAATCGCGGTATTGTAGGGCCGGTGTCACAACCACCGACATTATGTAGGCACAGGGCATCCCCTTGCACCTCAGCCTCAATAGATTGATCGACTGAACGATCACCCTCTTCCATATTCAATGCGAGGATTTTAGATCTCCTGAACCAATAACACAAGGAGATTTCCTCCCGTTAGTGCATATTTATAATGTAATGTACTGTATGTATCAAACAATGATATTAAGCAGTTGTACTATGAAGAAAGAATAATCAAATAACAGGTGAAAACAAAATTTAAAAACTTTGCTCTGATACCACTAAAACATGTCACACCCTACCCCTCTGTAAGGCATAACATGATCCCATAGTATACCTAATGAATTACCAACTCCGTCTACTGATAATCCATTAAATACACTACAAGGGATTTTAAAAACTTTTCTTACTTCTTTTACCGTGGTGAGCACTATTTACAGGTATTAAAAACCTTTTTAATTTGTAGTGATAGAACTAACACATTTGAATTATTTGGAATTTCTGTAAAAATTTTGGCAGAGTGCCATCTATATTTTGGATAAAACAGTTCTTCAGAAAACCTGTGAAAAACACTTCAATAAATTTTCAAATCTCAACTTCAACATTTTTCTCAACCCAACACAGTTCTCAAGTCAAATTCACAGTAATTTTTCAAGGACTGAGATAAAGAAATATAATACAATTTTTACAAGTCAAAATATCTCATAATTTACTTTACAACTTCAATGTACAATTTTTTATTTACAACTGCTCAAAACCAAAAACAATATGTACATACAGTGAACATACATTACATTACAAAATACAAAATACTGGTATACTCATTATACTCGGTAGTCTCTCGCTGGAGGTACTAGCAGCCTAGTCTCACGCTCTATCTGTCTGCCTACCGCGATAAAGAATAAAGCTATCGCTGAGACAATGTCTCAGTGGTGCACAACATTAACCAAATACAATTTAAATCACAATTCATAGGTCATGTAAATAGTGGATACTTAAAACCATAGTTAATTTCAAGACAATAATTGTCAACAAGAATTTAAACTCCATTTCTTAATATTACAATAAATTTCAATAAGTCAGATCAAGGTTGAATTCAAAAGACAGTATATGTCAATTAGAGTTTAAATTCATTTCACAATCTCACAATACATATCAATAAATCACACACAGCTTTAATCATGTTCCCAAGTTCAATTCATCCCAAAAGCCGATGGCTAATGAGGTATTCAATTCGTCCTAAAAGTCGATGACTAATGAGGAATAACATAGCTAGCTAGCAAAAATATGAGTACTCATTCTATTCGTCCTCAGCAGGCACACACCTCAACACTTCAGCCAGAGAGGGAATTCAATTCATCCCACTAGATAAGCTAGCGAGGAATACAATCAATGTATATGATAGCTGTGGTTTCAAACCAATTACAGTGCTTTTCAATCAATAAGTATCCATCAAATATCATTCAAACCATTTTTCACAATTTCACAATTTAAAACAATAATATGCAAATAGTCATAATTTATTTCAATTGAAAATAATTCAAAAGAAATAGTTGTTGTGCACAAACACAATTTAAAACAATAACATACAATTAATCATAGGAAATATTATTCAGAGCAAAATCAGTTGAAAACTAGTTGTGCACAAACCTCTGATAACTGTCTCCGGTTCTGGACTCAGTATTTCCTTCCCTTTTCCTGAGTCTTTGGTAACTGAGAAACACAATTTGAAGTGTTTCAGTACTAAATTAAACTGTCTCTAACGATAATGTTCGATAAGTAATGCACTGAACTCAATTATTCATTGAATACCTTTATTTGCTTAATCACCTAATATACCGACCCTCGATGCGTTTTAGGTAAATTAGTGTCATTAATATGTCACATTTGATAATGTTTTAGGATTGGTACGTGTTACCAAACTCAATTCTATGTATATTGCGTTTTCTTGCATTTCATTGCAAATTGCTGGATTTCGGGATACTAGATTGACCTAGCCGGACGACCTAGTTCCCTCGGTTTTCGGGTTTCGGTCAAAACTAAAAACTTGTAGATCTATGTCTTATGGAACGTGGGGCAAAATTTTAGGTCAATCCGAGTTAAGTAGACCAAGTTATAGTCATTATACTATTGCTGGTCAAATGGCATCAAATTAGGTCAATTTTAGGTCAATTTGGTCAACTTTGGTTCGGCCAGTTTTTGGACCCGAACTTGTGCAAGCTTTTTGACTTGCTTCTGGTCATTTCTGGGCTTTGGTGTCTTCATAAGACTTGTAGGTATGGGTCTTAACTATTCATGGTTAAAATTTCAGGTCAATTGGACCTGTTTTTAGTGAGTTATGGCCTAAATACTAACTGCTGCCCAATTGGTCAAATTTCAGGCTTCAAATGTACTCAATCCGAATTGGTCATTTTTCATATCACCTTGCAAGAAGAATTTTGGTATGCTTTCTCAATGAAAGTTGGCACATTTTGTGCCTAGTTTCACCTCCAATTGGTCTCATACCAATTGAGGTTACACATTTAAAGTTATTGACTAAATTGCATACTGCCTTTAATTACTTTGCTTATACATGTATCCATTACACATTTAATTGCTATATGTCCACTCCCCTTACAATTTCTGTTTTGGTACATTACCAAAAACCATATTCCACTTCACTTAAATGTCACTTTGGGTAGATTGCAATTATCCTCAATACACCAATTAAACTCACATTTATAAGTTCTAAGTACAATCACATATACCCTAAACATTACAAATTTTTACATACACTTACACAATCAATCTATACACATATCCATCAATTCTCAAGGTCAATATTCTGCCAATACTTTCATGAACATATACATTTATTCAAGAATCTCAAGGCTGCCGAAAACTTCCTCAACACCAAAATATCCTACAATTCATCAATTTCCATCCAAGTGCAAAAATCACCATATACATATGAAGTAATTTACTAGGATATTAAATCACCATAACCAACATCATTTCTCATCAAATATATGCACAATATTTCATCAAATACATAACTCCATGGCTGTCCAAAATGAACATCTCAATAACTCTTCAAACCTAAAAATTTTCTTCACAAAACGAACACCCATAACATGAACACTAAGTTTAACAAAGCTATCTTCAAAAATGCTAACTTACCTTATGGTTGGAACTTGCCAAACCTTGATTAAACTTCTTAAATTTGGTATCAAGCTCTTCCTTATGATGTGTAGACAAACTTTCATGAAGAACCCTAAGTGATTGGAGTTGAAATGGAGGAGTTAGGAGAGCTCATGCAAAACGCCCATGGAGATTTTCTTTCTCTTCAATTCGGCTAGGTTGGGAAAATGGAGAAGATGAAGTTTCTGCTGGGTATAGTGGACTTACATCAGCACATTTTATTGTTTAATTAAATCATTAGTGGCCCACTCACACTAATTTAACTATATAATAAGCTTACATGTGTTATTTACACATTTTTCACTCCATTTTGGCTATTTGTATTAGGTACCCTCAATTTAATTTTTCATTTTATTTTCTAAGTGTAATATTATTTATTTTTAGTAGACATTTAGATCAAAAGACAATTCGGGATGTCAAATGACCATAATGCCCTGTCGGTTGCATTCCCGATTTTTCGGTAACACCGGGTTTTGTCTGTTTTTCGATTTCTCACTTTTCTTTGTACTAATTATTTAATTTTTCTTCGATCTTTCTAATGATATTTATTCTTCTATAAGGGTCTATTTATGTCCTAAAAATGTTTTCCAGGGTTCCCGCAGTCCAGGGCTAGTCAACGGTCCACGCCGTGACTTCCCGGTGCGGTCACCCATCGTTAGGTTTCCCGGCTCGCTTAACTTGATCACATTTCTTTGCTATTATCTTTCCTTTGTTTTTCTTGTATTTTCTTTTCTTGTATTTCATTATTTTATGTCTCCTCGCTCGTAACGAAGTGTAGTTCTAGGCATCCTAGCTGTCCGGACAACACTGGTCACCGGAACAGTAGAACGCACTACCGAACATAGGGGTGTTACAAGAGAGGTCCAAATTGTCACACCTTACCCCTTTGTAAGGCATAACATGATCCCGTAGTATACCTAATGAATTACAGACTCCATCTACCAATAACCCATTAAATACACTATAAGGGATTTTAAAACAATTTTCTTACTTTTTGAAAGTGGTGAGCATTTCTAGCAGGCTTTAAAAACGTTTAATTGAAGTTTAAAAGTTATGTAAATTTTTTTGTCCATTTTTATTTTTCCGCAAATTTTGGAAAAATTTCAGCAGAGTACCGGCTATAATTGAGAAAAACCAAAATTTTTACCTCTAGAAAACACTTCCAAATAATACTAAATAGTTTTCATTCACATTCCATTCAAGAAACATTAATTTACATTCATCAGTCTAAATTACATCAAAAAATCCAAAATAATATTATTTCAAAATTTGTACAACTGCTCATGACCAATTTACAAATATACATATAGTTACATACATCACAATAATTATGTACAATCAGGGCATAAAATTATACCCAACAAAAGGTCCAGAAATAGCTCTGAAATCCTCAAGACTCACTCCATCGCTTCATCGCTCTCTATCTGTGATAAAGAATAAATCATCATTGAGTACTGTGACTCAGTGGTGCACAACATACTAAAATACAATTTTATGCATAAATCAAATCACATTTATTCAATTATGATACTGAAAATGAAAAGCATATACAAAACACAATTCATAATTTAGTTAAACATACTTATTTTGGAAATCACAAAAAAAATTTCAGAAAAACACACAGTTATATCATGCCATCAGTACAATGTTCATCTCAATAGCCAGAGGCTTATGAGTTATCTCAAGGCCAGCTAGCTCAATCTATGGGTACTCATTCAATTTCTTCCTCTACTGGCACACACCTCAACACTTCAGCCAGAGAGGGAATCAAAATTCAAAACTAATTCCTCCCACTAGTCATGCTAGTGAGGCATTCAAATATATGGTCATGACACTATAGTTTCAAAACTATCTTAGTAATTTACTAAATATTTATTGACAATTCAAACACATACAATTAAATTCCAACAATTTAGGTCAAAAGTATAATATTCATTTTAGTCACAAATTTGCAATCAAAATAAATCATAATTTATTCATCAAAACAAAGTGTCAAAGAGAATTTATAGAAAGATTTTATGTTGTGCACAAACCTCGTATGAATAGCCTCTAGGCCTTGACTCGATGATTCAAATTCTTTTCTAGTATTCTTTTCAATTGAAACACATAATTTTACAGTGTTTCAGTATCACAACTTATAATAAATATAATAAATAAATTCACAATTACTTATGTCTAGCCCTAATATGCTTAAATTAACGTTCTTGGCAAATTTGTATTTCGGGGTTACTATTCAAGTCAAATTATTGACTTTCTTATGCTTAATAGGTATGGGAATTTCAATTTCACCCACATATCACATTTTGGTTGCTTAATTTGTTGCTTATGGTTGCCCCTTCAATTTTTAGGTCTCCTAGGCACAATTTCAAATTTTTAGTTTTGATGTCCTGTTTTGCACTGTTCCATTGGTCATGTTGCCACGGGAATTTGGCTAAGTGTTCTCCATAGAAGTTGTTCTTTATTGTTTTAGCATTAATCCCCTTTTTGAATCACTCCATTAGGAGTTTCTTAGCCCAAGATATGGCCATTTGAACATGGCTGGCCAGATTAGTCTAACCCAAATTTCTGGGCACCTAATTTGGTTCTGGTAGTTTTGGACCACTAATTTTAGGTGGCAAAATGACTGGGTTGTGGGCAGAATTTGGGTTAGTGTTCTTCATGAAAGTTGTAGTGCTATGTCATACCTTTCCAATGCCATAAAAATAATGTCATTTGGACCTGTATAGGCCAAGTTATGGCTAAATGAACAAACACTATCATTTGGTCATTTTGGTATAGTGGCAGTGCACTACACTCGGGTTTGACCTAATTTTTCACTATGTTAATGTCATTTTCTAGGCATAGTTTCTAAATGAAAAATGGGCCATTATGTGTCTAATTTCATTCCCAATTGGCCTCACACCAATTGGGTTGGTAAATTTTCAGTTTTAGTGCTTGAAAGGGACCTAGGTCAAGCTGCCAGAATAATGACCCTAACCAATCCGAATTGCAATTTCATTCTACCAATTCAAACACACCACAAATGGTCCCATTCCCAAATTTTCAAGATGCTCAAGGACCCTAATTATACAATTGTGCAAACTAATGTAATGAAAGTGTATAATCATTGTCTATACACTTAATTCACCTCAATTAGCCATTTAATTTCCCCAAATTCATTCAATTCACACCCACCTAATGCTAGCCGAATTCCTAATTAATCCCCCATAGTTGTTTTCTTTTGATTTTTAGGTTGAAATCTAAGTGAACTTAACTTAAAACATATGCTTTAACTAACGAATTTCACTTTAAATGCTTACCTCAACTTTGAAGTTCAATCAATCAATTTCTTCTCTCTTTTATTCTTTCTTTCCTTTTCAATCTCCTTCTTAAGTTAGGATACCAAGTTTTTATGAAGTGATTGGGGAAGAAATTAGGGTTTAGTGGGGGGATTTAAAGCTTGGAATAAGCTTTAATGGAAGTTCATCAATGGTGGTGCTAAGGGAGATGGGCGGCCGAACTTGGAGAGGAAGGAGAAGTGTGATTGGCTTTTTAATTTTTTTTTGTATTGTTATGTCTTATTAAGTGTTGTTAACTTGGTCAAAAAATGTGGGAAAATGAAATTAATTTTGACATCACAATTGATGTCATCAACATGATGCAATAAAACTTTTTCTTTTCTTTTTCCATTTCCTTAATTTTTCATTAGTTCTTTAATTAAATTCTTATCTCTTAAATTTTTGTTTCTCCGATTTTATTGGACAGTTAGGTCAGGAGTCACCTCTAGGGGTGAATTGACCAAACTACCCCTTGCCAGTCTAATCCGGTTTGTAAGTTATTCGATATTTCTTCTGGATCTCTGACCTAATTGTTTAACCTACTTATCAGTTCTTTTCAGTGATTTACTCTTTTTCGCTAGGTTTGTAATAGTCATAAGGACCGCAGCATCACATTTTTCAGTTTAAAATTCGAGTTACGATGGCTTTCGCAGTCACTTCTCGGGAAGGTCACCCATCACTGTGACCCCCAGCTCATTTAAACTTTTATGTTCTGTTTTTCTTATTTATACTTAAATATCTGGCAATCATTAATTATTTGCATTCAAGGCTTATCTAGGTGTCTTAGATGTTATTCTAATCTCCTTAATTGTCCGGACCAACATCGGTCACTAAAACAGTGAAATATACCAGGCTATGCATATAGGGGTGTTACAATTCTTCTCCCTTTAAAATAAATTTTGTCTCAAAATTTTACCTGGTATCAGTCTCTGAACAGCTGTGGGTGCTACCTCCTCATGTCCTCCTCTTGTTCCCAAGTAGCTTCTTAGCTCGAATGATGGTTCCATAACACTTTTACCAATGGTATCTGCTTGTTCCATAGCTGTTTCACCTCATAAGCCAGAATCTCTATGGGTTCTTCTTCATATGTGAGGTTTGGATTTACTTCAATTTCTTCCACTGGTAACACATGAGATGGGTCGGATCTACACCTCCTCAACATATGGAAGACATTATGTATCTTCTCCAACTCTGGAGATAATGCTAAACGATATGCCAAAGGACCCACTCTCTCCAGAATCTCATATGGCCCGATGAAACGAGGACTCAGTTTTCCCTTTTTACCAAATCTAATAATTTTCTTCCAAGGGGAAACCTTGAGGAATACTTTCTCACCCACTGCATACTCAATATCCCTTCTTTTTAAAATCAATGTAGTACCTTTGACAGTCTGATGCAGCTTTGAGTCGATCTCTGATCAATTGGATTTTCTCCTCAGTCTGCTGAACAATTTCGGGCCCAATCATCTTTCTTTCACCCACTTCATCCCAACACAGGGGAGTTCTGCATTTCTTACCATACAAAGCTTCATATGGAGGCATCCCAATGCTTGAGTGGTAGCTGTTGTTATAAGCAAACTCAATCAGAGGCAAGTGTGTGTCCCAACTACCCTCAAACTCAATCACACAAGCCCGTGGCATGTCCTCCAAGATCTGAATTACCCTCTCAGGTTGTCCATCTATCTGTGTGTGAAATGCCGTGCCGAAGTTCAATCTAGTTCCTAGGGCTCTCTGAAGACTACCCCAGAATCTAGAAGTGAACCTAGGGTCTCTCTCACAATCTCATCTATGTGCAATTTGGCCAATCTCTCCAGGCTATAGTCCATCCAAACTGGTACAAAGTGAGCAGACTGGGTCAATCTGTCCACTATGACCCATACTGCATCATGACTTTTTTGTATCCTCGGAAGTGCCATCACAAAATCCATAGTTATTCTCTCCCATTTCCATTCCGGTACTGGTAGTGGATGTAACAAACTAGCTGGTACTTGATGCTCTGCCTTCACTTGCTGACAAGTTAGGCATTTGGATACAAAATCAGCTACATCCCTTTTCATACCCATCCACCAGTAATGCTCCTTTAACCCTCTGTACATTTTAGTGCCACCAGGGTGCATTGCAAAAGGAAACTCATGTGCTTCCTTCATAATGATCTGACTCAAGTCAACGTCATTAGGAATGCACATTTTGCCCTGGTGTAGCAGTAGACTATCATCTCTTACTGAGAATTCTGGTTTCTTACCCTGTCGGACTTCTTCTAATAGCTTCTGATATTTCTCAACATTCTGTGCAGCCATTCTGATCTGATCAATTAACACTGGCTATACATGCTAAGCAATTGTTGTCTGCCCCTCATCATTAATCTCTAAGCTGGCATGCAATGCTCTCAATTTATGCATCATAGACAAAGGATAAACTTGTAGACTTGCCATAGTCTTGCGACTTAAGGCGTCAACCACCACATTAGCTTTCTCTAACTGATAGTCTATCAGAAAATCATAGTCTTTTATCAACTTTAACCATCTCCTCTGTCTCAAATTCAACTCCTTCTGGGTGCCCAGATACTTCAAACTCTTATGATATGTGTAGGTGTAACATTTTTCCCCATATAAGTAGTGTTTCTAGATCTTAAAAGCAAACACAATAGTTGCAAGCTCCAAGTCATGTTTCGGATAGTTCCTCTCATGCAGTTTCAGCTGGCGTGATGCATAAGCAATAACATTCCGATCTTGCATCAGAACACAGCCTAACCCATTGTGAGAAGCGTCACTGTAAACTATGTATTCTTTACCCGGGGTAGGTAAAGTAAGGACTGGAGCTTCAGTCAAACACCTTTTTAACTCATTAAAACTCTACTGACATTGATCTATCCACTGAAATTTCACATTTTTTAGAAACAGTTTGGTCAATGGAGATGCCAACATGAAAAACCCCTTCACAAAATGGCAGTAGTATCCAACTAACCCCAGAAAACTGCGAATCTCTGTGACATTTCTGGGTGGCTTCCAATTAAGGACGACTTTAATTTTACTAGGATCTACCTTGATACCTTCTGCTGATACTATATGTCCCAAGAAAGATATTTCCTTCAACCAAAATTCACACTTCGACAATTTTGTGTGTAGCTGTTTCTCCCTCAAAGTCTACAGTACAAACTATAGATGTCGATGATGCTCCTCTGCACTCCTTGAATAAACCAATATATCATCAATGAATACCACCATAAACTGGTCGAGGTATGATCTAAAGATAGTGTTCATCAGATCCATAAAAGCAGTCGAAGCATTAGTTAACCCGAATGGCATGACCAGGAACTTATAATGGCCATATCGAGTTCTAAAGGCAGTTTTAGGGATACTCTGCTCTTGCACTTTCAGCTGATAATAACCCCGATCTCAGGTTAATTTTGGAGAACACAGCTGCACCCCTCAACTGATCAAACAAGTCATCAATGCGGAGCAATGGATATTTGTTCTTTATTGTCACCTTATTCAACTATTGGTAGTCAATGCATAAGCGGAGAGTGCCATCTTTCTTCTTAACAAACAACATTGCTGCTCACCAAGGTGACACACAAGGGCGAATAAAGCCCTTATCAAGCAATTCTTGCAACTGCACTTTCAATTCTTTCAGTTCTGCTGGTGCCATTCTGTATGGAGATTGGGTCCACACTAGGCATGACATCAATCTCAAACTACACCTCTCTTTCCACAAGTAATCCTAGCAACTCATCGGGGAACACATCTGGAAAGTCACTTACTGTAAGAATGTCCCTCAATGCTGGACTCACCACTTGGGTGTCTATCACATGTGCTAAGTGTGCTTCACACCCTTTTCTGATCATCTTCCTGGCTAGTGCAACCGAAATGATGTTGGATGGCAATAACTGCCTCTCCTCGTATATTACCACATCACCGTACAGAGGGAGACCAAAAGTGACTATTTTCAATCTACAGTCAATCATGGCATGATGCCTGGCTAACCTATCCATGCCCAAGATGATATCATAATCTCTGAAGGGCATTTCAATCAAATCTGATAGAAAAACATGTCCTTGGATCACCAAAGGACAATCTCTATACGTTCTTTTGACTCTAACCTCTTGTCCTAACGGACTTGTTACTAGCACCTCAAAATCCATTTTGGCACACGGAACTGCAAGGGAACTAATAATGCTAGCACTAGCATATGAGTGGGTAGAACCCGGATCAAACAACACAAATACATTTTGATCAGAGATAGAGAATGTACGGGCCACAATATCAGAAGTTTCAGCTTCTTACCGCTGTCTCATAGTGTAGACTCTGGCCGGAGCACTACCTTGTCCTGATCCGGTTTATCAGACTCGACTACCAAGTGTCGCCCGACCTCTGCTTTACCTCGCTAATCGGTTATGAGCCTGCAATGTAACTCTGAATAGACCCTTTTGCAGTAGTAGGAGGTGGTCTCAATCTACGGACACTGGTACAATCTTTAGCAAGATGGCCCATGCCTCCGTAGTTAAAACAAGCTCCTATAGCCCAATAACAAAAACCACTATGGGTCTTGCCACATGTCTCACAAGGGCGGGGAGGGTGAGAACTCCTAGACGTCTACTGACCAGACCAAAGGGGTCACTGCCCAGAAAATCTACCTCTACCATACCTTCCACTTCTGCCTAATCCCCTAAATTTCTTTCTTTTTCTAGTATTGCCACTGGAACTTTGCTCAATTGATTTTTCACCTTTTTCTTTTTTTGATTTCTCTATCTTTTCTATTTTCTCTTTCACTGGTGTCGCTTCTAACTCAATTCGTTCTAACTCAAGTGCTTGGGAGATAGGTTCAGAGAAGTTATTATGTCTAAATCTAACCACTTGCATCCTCAGACTGGATTTCAAGTCGGTTTCAAACCTCTTACATCTTTCTCTACTGGTAGATAGGAGACTCCCTGTATAGTGGCTTAAGTGGGAGAACTCCCTCTCATACTCTGCCATAGACCAATTCCCTTGCTTCAAACTTAAAAATGCTTGCAATTTCTAATCCACATATGCATCTGGGATATATTTCTGTCTGAACTCTCTGATGAAATCATCCCAAGTCAGTACTGGTGGTTCCACCAAGCTGTGGGGAATGGTCTTCCACAATCATAGGCATCCCTTGCAGCAAAGACACTGAATACTCAAACTTCAATTCATCCAGGCAGTGCAGCTTCTTGAATACTCTGTCCATTCTCTCTAGCCACTGCTCTGCCTGCCTGAGGTTGCACCACCGATGTTTAAAGTGGAGCTTAAGCAAGCATACTTCCAGCCATCTATTGGAACATCGCAGCCATCTGCTGGACAAATTGTGCTGGAAACTGCGGCATTTGTGGGGCCGGTGCCACTGAACCACTAACATTTTGGAGAGCTGGGGCTTTCCCTTAGGCCTCAGCCTCTACCGACTACTCAATAGAGCGATCCCCTTCTTCCATTTCAAATTAGGGTGAGGATATCTCCTGAATAAATAAGACAAGGAGATTTCCCTCCGTTAGTTCATATTTATAATGTAATGCACTGTATGTAACAAATAAGGACATTGAGTAGTTGTACTTAGCGAAGAAATAGACAATTCACAAGTAAAAACATACTTTAAAAATTTACTCTGATAGCACTAAAACATGTCACATCTTGCCCCTCTGTAAGGCATAACATGATCCCGTAGTATACCTAATGAATTACTGACTCCATCTATCAATAACCCATTATATACACTATAAGGAATTTTAAAATAATTTTCTTACTTTTGGAAAGTGGTGAGCATTTCTAGTAGGCATTAAAAACGTTTAATTGAAGTTTAAAAGTTATGTAAATTTTTTTGTCCACTTTTATTTTTTCACAAATTTTGGAAAAATTTCGACAGAGTGCCGGCTATAATTGAGAAAAACCAAAATTTTTACCAGTAGAAAACACTTCCAAATATACCACTTCAACCAATCTCAACCACCATTAAAACTCAAGTCAACATAATTTTCCCCAATTTCCACAATTTAAATCAATTTCAAACTCAAATAATTCAGAAATAATACTAAATAGTTTTCATTCACATTCCATTCAAGAAACAATAATTTACATTCATCAGTCTAAATTACATTAGAAAATCAAAAATAATATTATTACAAAATCTGTATAATTGCTCACGACCAATTTACAAATATACATACAGTTACATACATCAAAATAAATATGTACAATCAGGGCATAAAATTATACTCGACAAAAGGCCCAGAAATAGCTCTAAAATCCTCAGCAGCTCACTCCACTGCTCTACTAGTCTCTATCTCACACAAAGAATAAATGACCATCACGAGTAATCGTGACTCAGTGGTGCACAATATACTAAAATACAATTTTATGCATAAATCAAATCATATTTATTCAATTATGATGCTGAAAATGAAAAGCATATACAAAACACAATTTATACTTTTAGTCAGACATACTTATTTTGGAAATCACAACACAAATTTCAGAAAAAAATACAGTTATATCATGCCATCATTACAATGTTCATCTCAATACCCAGAGGCTTATGAGGAATCTCAATGCTAGCTAGCTCAATCTATGGGTGCCCATTCAATTTTTTCCTCTACTAGCACACACCTCAACACTTCAGCCAGAGAGGGAATCAAAATTTAAAACTAATTCCTCCCACTAGTCATGCTAGTGAGGCATTCAAATATATGGTCATGACACAATGGTTTCAAAACTATCTTAGCAATTTACTAAACATTTATTGACAATTCAAACACATGCAATTAAATTCCAACAATTTAGGTCAAAAGTATAATATTCATTTCAGTCACAAATTTGCAATCAAAATAAATCATAATTTATTCATCAAAACAAAGTGCCAAAGAGAATTTATAGAAAGATTTTATGTTGTGCACAAACTTCGTACGAGTCGCCTCTAAGCCTTGACTCGGTGATTCAAATTCTTTTTCAGTATTCTTTTCAACTGAAACACACAATTTTATAGTGTTTCAGTATCACAACTTATAATAAATCCAATAAATAAATTCACAATTACTTATGTCTAGCCCTAATATGCTTAAATTAACGTTCTTTGCAAATTTGTATTTCGGGGTTACTATTCACGATACTATTCAAGTCAAATTGCTAACTTTCTTATGCTTAATAGGTATGCAAATTTCAATTTCACCCACATACCACATTTTGGTTGCTTAATTTTTTGCTTATGGTTGCCCCTTCAATTTTTAGATCTCCTAGGCACAATTTCAAATTTTCAGTTTTGATGTCCTATTTTGCACTGTTCCATTGGTCATGTTGCCATGGGAATTTGGCTAATTGTTCTTCATAGAAGTTGTTCCTTATTGTCTTAGCATTAATCCCCCTTTTGAATCACTCCATTCAGAGTTTTGTAACCCAAGATATGGCCATTTGAACATGGCTGGCCGGATTGGTCTAACCCAAATTTATAGGTACCTAATTTGGTTCTGGCAGTTTTGGACCACTAATTTTAGGTGGAAAAATGATTGGGTTGTGGGCAGAATTTGAGTTTGTGTTCTTCATGAAAGTTGTAGTGCTATGTCATACCTTTCCAATGCCATAATAATCAGGTCATTTGGACCTATATAGGCCAAGTTATGGCCAAATGAACAAACACTATTCATTTGGTCATTTTCGTATAGTGGCAGTGCACTACACCCGGGTTTGACCTAATTTCTCACTATGTTAATGTCATTTTCTGGGCATGGTTTGTAACACCCCCGTTGTATAGCCTGGTATATTTCACTATTTCGGTGACCGGTGTCGGTCCGGACAATTAATGGGATTAGGGCCACACTTAACACAATTTGAGAAGCCATAAACACAAATAATTAGTAATGTTTAATTAGTTAACTATAAATAAGAAAAAGAGAACATAAGAGGTTAAACGAGCCGAGAGTCACAGCGATGAGTGACCTCCTCGGGAACGACTGTGAAGTCATTTTAAACTCAAATTTCGAACCGTAAAAAGTGACGCTGCGGTCCTTAGGACCCTTATGAACACAGTGGAAAAGAGAAAATCACGAAAAAGAACTGTTAAGCGACCAAATAATTAGGTCGTGAGCCGAAGAAATATTGGATTATTTACAAACCGGATGAATCTGAGGGGCAATTTGGTCAATTGACCCCGAGAGTGACTCGACCTAATCCGAATAAAATCGGATAAAATAAAATTTCGGAATCGATAATTAAATTAAAGAACTAATAGAAAAAAAAAAAGAAAGAAGATGGAAAAGTCAAAGTGATGACATCATGCATGATGTCATAAAGGCTTAATTGATTTATTTTATTAATTTGGGAATTTTGGTCTTCCTAAGACATAAAAGAAAAGAAAAGAAAAGAAAAAAAATATAATAAAGTCATCTTCTTCATCAAAAACGTGACTCTCTCTCCTCACCCTCTCCTCACCCAAAACCTCCATTAAAACTCAATTTTGAGCTTGAAAATCATAAGATTTCACCATAGAAAAATTAGCCACCATAGTTAAAGCTTATCTAGGCAACTTGAGAAGAGGATTGAGCAAGAAAGAAAGAAGGAAAATTTGAAGGAAAGGAGGAAGAAAATTGCTACACAAAGGTTAGTATGCTAAACTCTTCATTTATCCATTCAAATGCACATGTGATGGTTGAAAGTGAGCTTAGAACTTGATTAAATGAAACAAACATGGGAGAATGACCATTGCTGAAATTTGGCCTGGTTGGGAGGAGTATGGTTTGCATGAATATGATGCAATTGAATGAGTTTAGAAACTTTACATAGTTAAATGATTAACATTTAAACCATTAGAACTAGTTAAAGGCATGAAAATGATGAGTTAGGGTTTTCAATGCTAGGGTTTATGAACCAAAATTTGGAGAAATACATAAATGACATGTTTAACCTATTGTGAAGTGAAATAATGGTCAATTATGACCAAATAACTTGTGTGGGAATGATAGGAAACTAAGTTAAATTCGTAGGTCAATGGTCATGCTGCTGGCAGCATGACCAAACCCACTTTGAAGGACCAAAACTCAAATTTTACAAGTCCAATTGATATGCCACCAATTGGAGATGAAAATAGACATAAAAGAGCACAATTTTCATTAAGTAACCATAGCCAAAAACTGACCAAAACTTGGTGAAACAATTGACCAAAGTGAGTTGATAGCAGGCTGCCACTGCACTAAACTGACCAAATGAACAGTAACTGTTCATTTAGTCATAAATCGAGCTAGGTAGGTCAAATTGACCTGAAATTTTACCAGCAATTAGATATGATATAGACCTAAAACTTTCATGAAGAACACCAACCCAAATTAGGCCATTAACTCATTCAAATCATTGAGCAAAGTTAAATTTACTGTACTGAGATTCTGCAGAATTTTCATTGAGCAGCAATGTTTCGATGGTTATAACTCTCTCTAGAAAACTCGGATTTAGGCGATTCTTGAACCGATGGAAACCTAAGACATAGTACAACATTTCATATGAAGAAAGTGAGACCAAATTATGAACTTAACTTGATCAAATTATTAACCAAAGTTGGACCAAAAATCTGCCAGCACCAAAATCTCAGTATGAACAGTACACGTGAACAGTAAACTTATTTTGGCCATAACTTGAGCTACATAACTCCGATTGAGGTGATCCAAAAATGAGAATACACTTAAGACAATAAGGAACATTTTCTATGAAGAAAGTTTTGTCAAATTCCAACAGTAGACCGACCAATGAAACAGTGCAACTTCGGAGAACAAAAACCAAAAATTGGCAATTTTGCCAAAATGACCTAAGCTTTAAACAAATGACCAAAACCAACAAGTTTGGTGACCAAAATGTGGTATATGGGTGAAGTTGGAGTTCCCATACCTATTAAGCCTTAGAAAGTCAATAATTTGACTTGAATAGTGCAGTGAATAGTAACCCGAAACACAAAATTTTGAGAACGTCGAATTTAACACGTTAGAGCTAGCTAAATGTGAAGTTAAGTTTATTTTGGATTTATTTTAAGTTTTAGTACTGAAACATTGGAAAATTTCATGTTTCAGTGGAAAAAAATACCGGGACAGAACCCGAGGAGTCGAGTCAAGGCCAACAGGCGACTCGTTTGAGGTTTGTGCACAACATATACTTTTATAATCATCTTTTGCATAATGTTTTGAATAATGTGAAATATTGGATTATAGCATTTTTATGATGTTTGATTTAAATTGTGAAAGTTATTGTGTATATTTGAAATGACAATGTTTAGCAAATTGTTAAGATAAGTTTTGAAACCACAGTGTCATGACCATATATTTGAACACCTCACTAGCACGACTAGTGGGGGTAATTAGTTTCGAATTTTGATTCCTTCTCTGGAGAAGTGTTGAGGTGTGCCAGTAGAAGAGGATGTGAATGGATATCCATATATTTGAGCTAGCTAGCCTGTGATATGATTTCTCTTTAGCCTCTAGCTATTGAGATTCATGTGATTTCTCTTTAGCCTCTGGCTATTGAGATTCTATTTGTTTCGAATGGCGTGATCTAACTGTGGGTTTTATGAAATGTGTTTTGATACTTTGAAATGAACTTGGTTTACATGTAAAATCTCACAATGCATGATTGTATTTAATTTTCATGTTTAGCCAAATTTTTGAATGAATGTGCTTTAAGCTTTGCATAAAGATTATTTTAGTATATTGTGCACCACTGAGTCCTAGTACTCAGCGATAGCTTTATTCTTTATCGCATGAGATCTGAGAGACTAGAGGAAGCGTGGTATTTCTTTGAAGTGTGTGAAGTCATCAGCTTGAAGCCTTCGGGTATAATTTATACCCTAACTTCAAATACTTCTTTTGATGTATATATTGCACATAAATGTATGGACATGTAAAAATGGGTCTTGAGCAGCTTGTACACAAATTTGTATGAAGTTTATAATAAAGTTTAGTTTGTGTTTCTTTTGATATAAAATTGTAAGGATGTGTATAAATTGTTTTGTTTTTAATGAAATATGAATGATATTGTTTGACAGTATTTTGAGAATTATTGAACTTGTGAATTTTGAGAAATTGGTTGAGATTGAGTATGAATTTGAAGCAGTGGTTAGAAAATTATTGGAAGTGCTTTTATTTCAGGTATTTGAAGAACTGGTTTCTCAAAATACAGAGAAAACTCTGTCAAAATTTTTATAAAATTTGCGTAAAAATAAAAGGGGCCAAAAATATTAACTAGTTTTAATTTAACTAAATGTTTTAAGTACTTATTAGATAATGCTCACCACTTGTCAAAAATAAGAAAATTGTTTTAAAATCCCTTGTAGGGTACTTAATGAGTTATCGGTAGGTGAAGTTCGGTAGTTCATTAGGTATTCTACGGGATCATGTTATGCCTTACAGAGGGGTAAGGTGTGACATGTTTTAGTGGTATCAGAGCAAATTTTTGAATTATGTTTTAAATTGTGAATTTGTGTCTTTTCTTTGTTAAGTACAACTACTCAATGTCCATAATTGTTACATACAGTGCATTACATCATGAATATGAACTAACAGAGGGAAATCTTCTTGTGTTACTTGTTCAGGAGATACCCTAAGTTCAGCCTGAAATGGAAGAAGGGGATCGCTCGATTGAGCGATGCTGTTGGTGAGGCACAAGAGGAAGCCCAGACTTTACCGAATGTCGGTGGGTCAAGAGCACCCCACAAATGCCGATTCCTGCACAATTTGCAATGAGATGGCTGCGATGTTTCAACAAATGGTCAGGTATGCCCGTTCAAACTCCACCACAACCACTGTGGCACAACCATTGCCTCGGCCGGACAATATGATAAATTATCAAGTATGGGGCTGCAGAATTTAAAGTACGATGGACCCTTTAGAAGGCGAGCAATGGCTTGAAAGAATGGAGAGTGTTTAAGAAGTGCCTTTGCTCGGAGGAGTTGAAGTTTGAATATTACGTGTCGCTCTTTGCAGGGGATGCGTATGGTGGTGGAAGACCATCCCCACGGCTTATTTGAACCACGATCTTGACACAGGATGATTTCATCAGAGAGTTCGCATGAAATACATCCCAGATGCATATGTTGATCAGAAAATGCAAGAATTTTTGAGTTTGAAACAAGGAAATCGATCAGTGGCAGAGTATGAGAGGGAGTTCTCCCGCCTGAGTCACTATGCGGAGAGTCTCCTTACTACCAGCAAAGCAAGATGCAAGAGATTTGAGACGGGTTTGAAGCCCAGCATAAGGATGCAAGTTGTGGGATTTCGACACAGCAACTTCTCAGAACTTATGTCCCAAGCACTTGAACTGGAGAGAGTTGAAGCAGAAGCAACCCCAGTGAAGGAAAAAGCTGAGAAATCAGAAAAAGACAAGGGGGAAAAATCAGTTGAACAGAGTTCTGGTGCTACCTCTGGAAAGAAAAAGAAGTTTAGTGGACCCAGTGGGTCGAGGTGGAAGGTTTGGTAGAGGTAGATTTTGCAGTGAGAGACCCCTAGGTGCAGTCGTGATCAGAGGGTTCACATTACGCCGCCTGTGAGACTTGTGGCAAGATTCATGGGGGGGAATGTTATTGGGCCACTGGAGCTTGTTTTAACTGTGGAGGCAAGGGCCATATAGCTAAAGAGCATACTAGTGCTCAGAGATATGGTCCAGCTCCTACTACTGCCGAGGATCTATTCGAGTCCTGCTCCCGCAGGTTCACGTCATTTGGCAGGAAGAGGCAGAGGTAGAGGCACTACTTGACGATCGAGCACGATTGGTCAATCGGCACAAGGAAGTGCTTCAACTGAATCTACGCAATGAAACAATGAGAAGAGGTGAGACTTCGATGTGGTAGCTGGTACATTCTCTATCTCTGGTCAAGATGTATTTGTATTGTTTGATCCGGTTCAACCCATTCATATGTTAGTGCTAGCATAGTCGGTTCACTTCTTTGTCCCATGTGTGCAAATGGGTTTTGAAGTGCTAGTAACTAGTTCGTTAGGACAAGAAGTCCGGTCAACAGAATTTATAGAGCGTCCTTTGGTGATCCAAGGACATGTTTTCTGTCGGACTTGATTGAAATGCCCTTGAGAGTATGATATTATCTTGGGCATGGATTGGTTAGCTGTGCATCATGCTATGATTGATCAGTAGATCAAGACAGTCACTTTTGGTCTCCTCTATACGGTGATGTGGTAATACACGGGAGAGGCATTTCTGCCATCAAACATCATTTAATTTGCACTAGCCGTAAGAATGGTCGAGAAAGGGGTGTGAAGCATACTTGGCACATGTGATAGACACCCGGTGGGAGTCGGACTAACGGACAACCCTACGGTAGGTGACTTTCCGAATGTATTTCGTGATGACTTGCCAGGATTACCTCAAGAAAGAGAGGTGCAGTTAGAGAGTGATGTTATGCCTGGTGTGGACCCAATCTCCATAACGCCATATAGAATGGCACTGCGCATTGAAAGAGTTGAAAGTGCGATTGCAGAAGCTTGACAAGGGCTTCATCCGCCCTAGTGTGTCACCTTGGGGAGCGCCAGTGTTGTTTGTAAAGAAGAAAGATGGCACTCTCCGCTTGTGTATTGATTATCGGCAGTTGAATAAGGTGACAATAAAGAATAGATATCCATTACCCCGCATTGATGACTTGTTTGATCAGTTGAGTGGTGCAGCTGTGTTCTCCAAAATTGACCTGAGATCAGGTTATTATCAGCTGAAGGTACAAGAGCAAAGTATTCCTAAAACTGCCTTTAGAACCCACTATGGCCATTATGAGTTCCTAGTTATGCCATTTGTCACACCCTACCCCTCTGTAAGGCATAACATGATCCCGTAGTATACCTAATGAATTACCAACTCCGTCTACTGATAACCCATTAAGTACACTACAAGGGATTTTAAAAACTTTTCTTACTTCTTTTACAGTGGTGAGCACTATTTACAGGTGTTAAAGACTTTGATGAACTGAAGTGAAACAACTAACTCATTTGGTTTATTTGGAATTTCTGTAAAAATTTTGGCAGAGTGCCATCTATATTTTGGACAAAACAGTTCTTCAGAAAACCTGTAAAAAAGCACTTCAATATGTATTTGCAAATCTCAACTCCAACATATTTTTCAACACAACATATTTCTCAACTCAAATCCATAGTGATTTTTCGAAGACTGAGATAAAGGAAATATAATACAAAACTATTCAAGTAAATGAAATCTCAAATTTACATTTACAATAATTTACATTTAATTACATACCAAAATGTTTTACAAGAGTTTTTATACAACTGCTCAAATAATTTACATACATATTATTACATGCTTACATCAAAACCTATGTACATGGGTATATCTATGATATACCTGGAGCTGATCTGAATGTATCCTCAAAGCAACTTAATCACTGCTCTATGCTCTTCTTACCTGCGACAGCATGCAAAAGCTATCGCTGAGTGGTGAACTCAGTGGTGCACAACTATAATTTAAAACATAGTACAATATACATTGACAAATTTTCTGATAAATAATTTGAGAATCTGAATACTGATCAAATTTCACAACTCAAAATATTCATTGCCAATAATGTAAATCATTTGTATAAATGACTTGGAGCACAAAATTCAATTTATCAAATCATGACTATCCATTTAAGTAATTCCAACAAAATCAATTATACATAAACCATAATTGAAATCACCATTCCTTACCATTCAAAAGCCATTCTGTATCTCAAAAATCATTATGTATCTCAAAAATCATACTGTATCTCAAAAATCATACTGTATCTCAAAAATCATACTGTATCTCAAAAATCATACTGTATCTCAAAAATCAATCTTTATCTCACTAATATGCAAGACTAATCCGAAAGGGCCATATTCGATGTGATTCTAACTCCCTATGGTCGGGGAGGTCGAATCATCGTGCACAGTACCATCACAATAATGAATCTTCCGCAAGGGCCATAACGATAACATAAACTTAGATCTAACCTCAAATCAGAGGACAATCTAAGCTCTGTGCACGTACCATGGTAATCAAAACATAACTAACTCCATTGTCTTCTCAACAAATGAGAGAGACGGGTAATAACCTAGTCAAGCATCTATAGTGAGATATAAAACAATATTATAATCCATTTAGTGAGCATAAATCACAATATAATTCGATTCAAAGTCAATTCTAATATCCAATAATTTTTATGCTCATCACAATTTAAATCATAAATTTACATTTTTCCATGAAAAGTACCATCACAATTCAAAACATGTTCTATCACAATTTTCCAAAACATAATTTATTCAATCCATAACAATGCTTAATACTTATGGAAATACCATTTCACAAAACCAAATTCATACATACTATAACAATTTTCAATAATCATTGAATTAAATCCAATGCTTGTTAAACATAATTCATAAGAAAAATATGTCATTTAATCATATGAAATATTCAAACAAAATCGTTAAAAACTAGTTGTGCACAAACCTCGATGATTGTCTCTGATGCGGACTCGGTGTTTCCTTCCCTTTTCTTTGAGTCCTTGTTAGCGAGAAACACAATTTGAAGTGTTTGATTACTAAATTAAGCTGTCTCTATCGATGGTGTTTGGTAAATAATGCAATGAACTCGCTTATTCACTTAATCACCTAATATACCGACCCTCATTGCGTTTTAGGTAAATTAGGTTTTAGTGTCGTTAATATGTCACATTCGATAGGGTTTTAGGTTTGGTACGTTTTACCAAAGTCATTTCCTTGTTTAGTGCATTTTAATGCAAATTCTTTGGATCGGAACACTGGTTTGACCTAACCGGACGATCTAGTTCCCTCGGTTTTCGGGTCTCGATCGAAACTACAAACTTGTAGATCTAGGTCTTATTGCACGTGGTGCAAAATTTCAGGTCAATCCGAGTTAAGTAGACCAAGTTATGGTCATTACACTATTGCTGGTCAAGTGGTACCATTTTAGGTCAATTTTAGGTCAAATTGGTCAATTCTGGTTCGGCCAGTTGTTGGACCCGAATTTGTGCAAGCTTTTTGACTTGCTTATGGTCATTTCTGGGTTTTGGTGTCTTCATAAGACTTGTAGGTATGGGTCTTAACTATTCATGGTTAAAATTTCAGGTCAATTGGACCTGTTTTGAGTGAGTTATGGCCTAAATACTCACTGCTGCCCAAATGGTCAGTTTTTAGGTCTCAAGTGTACCTAATCCGAATTGGTCATTTTCTTAGGTCACCTTGCAAGCAGAATTTTGGTATGGTTTCTCAATGAAAGTTGGCACATTTTGTGCCTAGTTTCACCTCAAATTGGTCTCATACCAATTGAGGTTACACATTTAAGGTTATAGGCTAAAATGTACACTGCCCTTGATTACTTTGCTTAACACACATCAACTACACACATTTACTTTGCAATTTGTTTACTTCCCTACCAATCTGTTTTGGTACATTAACCACAGTATAATCTACTTTACATTGACATTATTTTGGGCAGATTACCATTACCCTCAACACACCAAATATAATTCACATTTACAATATCTCAATACCATTACATACACACCTAAACACCACTAATTCTCACATACACCTTACACAATAATTTCATACACATATCCTTCATTCCTTAATGCCACAATTCTGCCAACACTCCCATGAATATACACATTTATTCAAGTGTCCCCAAGGCTGCGAAATTGTCCTTCAACACCACATTGCCCTACAATCCATCAATTCTCATCCAAGTGCCAAAATCACCATGTATATGTGAAACAATTCATTAGGATATTAATTTACCATGATCAACATTATTTCTCATCAATTATATGCATAATAAATCATCAAATGTGTGACCCCATGGCTGTCCAAAAATGGCTATCTCAATAACTATTTAAACTTCAAAATTTCCTTCACAAAACTAACACCCATAACATAAACATAAAGTTTAACAAGAAAATTCTCAAAAATGCAAACTTACCTTTAATTGTAACTTGCTAAACCTTCACCAAACTTCTCAAAATTGGTATCAATATCTTCCTTGTGATGTGTAGGCCATTTTTTGTGAAGGAACTTAAAGGATTGGAGTTGAAATGGAGAGTTAAGAAAGCTTGCATGAAAAATGGCTATGGAGTTTCCTCTCACCTCATTCACGGCAATGTTGAATGCAAATGAGGAAGATGAATTATTCAGCTGAATTTTAAGTGTACACATGTCCCACTATGTGTTTAATTAATTCCCTTAGTGGTCCACTAAAAAATTAAATCATTTTATAAGTTAAACTTTCACTTAATCCCACATTAACCCATGATTTTAGCTATTTACTTTAGGTACCACCAAATAAATTTTTCATTTCATTTTCTAAGTGTAATATTATTTATTTTTAATGGACATTTAGGTCAAAAGACAATTCGGGATGTCAAATGACCATAATGCCCCTGTTAGATTACGTTCGATTTTTGGTAACAATCGTATTTTGTCTGTTTTTCGCTTTCTCACTTTTCTTGGTACTCAGTCTGTAAGTGTTCGTTGATCTTTCTAATGATATTTCTTCTTCAACCTGGGTCGATGTATGGACTAAAAAGGTTTTCCCGGGTTCCCATGATCCGAGCTAGTCAACGGTCCACGCCGTGACTTCCGGTCTGATCACCATCGCTAGGTTTCCTACGCTTAACTTGATCACATTTCTTTGCTATTGTTTTTCCTTTGTTTTTCTTGTATTTTCTTTTCTTGTATTTCATTATTTTATATCTCCTCCTCATGTCAAAGTGTAGTTCTAGGCATCCTAGGTGTCCAGGACAACACTGGTCACCGAGCAATGAGAGCACTCTAGAACTTCTGGTGTTACAATTCTCCCCCCCTTAAATAAATTTCGTCTCGAAATTTTACCTGGCATTAATCTCTGAACAGTTGTGGGTGCTGTCTCCTCATATCCTTTTCACGTTCCCAAGTAGCTTCCTGGCCTGAATGATGGTTCCACAGCACTTTTACCAGGTGTATCTGTTTGTTCCTCAGCTGCTTCACCTCATAAGCCAGAATTTTTATGGGTTCTTCCTCATATGAAAGGTCTGGATTTACTTCAATCTCTTCAACTGATAGTACATGAGATGGGTCTCATCTGTACCTCCTTAACATGGACACATGGAAGACATTGTGTATCCTTGCTAACTCTGGAGGTAATGCCAACCGATATGCCAAATGACCCACTCTTTCCAGAACTTCATATGGTCCAATGAAACGAGGACTCAGTTTCCTCTTTCTGCCAAATCTCATAATTCTCTTCCAAGCAGAAACTTTGAGGAATACCTTATCACCCACTGCGTACTCAATATCTCTTCTTTTCATATCAACATAGGACTTCTGACGGTCTGATGCAGCCTTGAGTCTATCTCTGATCAATCTGATCTTTTCCTCTGTCTGCTGGATAATTTCTGGCCCAATCATCTTCCTTTCACCTACCTCATCCCAACATAGGGAGTTACGCACTTTCTACCATACAAAGCTTCATATGGAGGCATCCCTATGCTTGATTGGTAGTTCTTTATATAAGCAAACTCAATCAAAGGCAAGTGTGTATCCCAACTACCTTCAAATTCAATCACATAAGCCCGTAGCATACCCTCGAATGTCTGAATAACCCTTTCAGACTGGCCATCTGTCTGTAGGTGGAATGCTGTGCTAAAGTTCAATCTAGTTCTTAGGGCTCTCTGAAGACTCCCCCAGAATCTAGAAGTGAACCTAGGATCTCTGTCAGACACAATTGAAACTGGCACTCCATGTAATTTTAAAATTTCATATATGTACAATCGGCCAATCTTTCGTGCTATAGTCCATCAGGTGGCAAAAGTGAGCGACTTGGTTAGTCTGTCAATTATAACCTATACTACATCATGACTATTCTGTGTCCTCGGAAATCTCATCACAAAATCCATAGTTATCTGTTCCCTTACAATGTTTCATAGGGTGCCACTTGTATGCTAGCTTGATACTTATTAATGTATACAAATTCTGTTAGTGGGATGTATCTGTCCCATTTCCTCTCGGATTCAATGACACAAGTTCTCGATATATTCTTGAGGGCTTATCACATTTCTGAGTTATTTTTATCATTTCATTTCATTATTTATAGGAATTCAATGAGTTTCGAATTTACGAATTACTTGTTTCAATTGTCCATCCATGCGAGGATGATACGTTGTCTTGATATCTCTAAGCTTATAGCAATTCTTTGTGGTCTTGGTAGTTCACATTATTGTAATTCTTGACTCGGCTACCTTACAAGTGTAGTCTTTTGACAGCTAGTTACGAAGTTTTAAATTTACGACTAAAATTTTCACATTTATTTCGATAATAGTACCCTATTAGATTGCAATTGTATCAATTTATAGATTACTTACAAATATTCTTAATTAATGTACCACTAGGAAAAACGTGGCTATACACAATAATCCGATTATCGATCTTGTAATCTGCAGCTTACAATACAAACATCGAGAACATTATATAGTCACTACGTTATAACCTCATGGACTAGGTTTTCTAACATCTTATCCTTCTCGAATCCACTAATATCCCAAACTGATTCTGATTACAATTTCCTTTGACAATTACTAATAGTAACATTTTTGCCCTCATCTAGAGCAATTCTATTACTGTAACTTACTTTTAGGTCCTCTTGCCTTACATTAGTAGGCTCGCCAATTAGCTTTATAATTTACGGTATGTTAGAAAATACTTTTAGCTAAAATTCTTCCAAAATTAATGTCAATCATACTTGTTATTACAATTATTATCCTAAAAGACTAGTCACTAATACATCAAAATTCATTCCCATGTAAAGGAATAACAACAGGACATATAGTTCTGACACTAACACACAACTAAGTAGTGCTGGGATCAAATAATAACTGATTGTTTCTTTCAAAATTTAAGAACTTACCAGTAGCTACATCTGAAGTTTCTGCTCTTTCTCCTTGGCGCACAGTGGACGCTCTGACTGGTGCACTACCATATTCGGGTTGATTCACTGTGTTATAGTGGTGAGGAGTACTAACTCTATTTCTATCTTGACTCTGACTGACGGTCTGTGAACTCTGGAGAGCGGTTGAGGTGGTTTAGTACAATTTTTAGCAAAGTGTCCAAGTTTTCCACAATTGTAGCAGGCTCCAGAGGTCTTATAGCATATCCCACCATGATATTTTCCACAAGTTTCACATAGGCGGGAAGGGTAGGAACTTCTAGTTGTTCGACGACTGGACCTTGGAGGTCTCTGTCTTAATGATCCACCTCTATCGTATCCCTGAGCTCGGGGTTCCTCAAATTCTTTTCTCTTTCTCAAATTACTGTTCGAGCTCTGACCCATAGGTTTCTCCCTCTTTTCCATTTCACACTGCCCTTGTGGGGTTGGAGTGCTATACTTGGGCTTGGTGCCAGTTATCAGCCATTTGTTGGAAGAAAGTGGCCATTCTTTGGGCCATTTGTGCGATAATTTGTCTTGGTAAAAGCTGGTGATCGGACCTTCGACACTTTGTGGAGTGGGGCCTCAACTTGTACTTCTGCCATCATGGACTGTTCTACGGTCTCATTTTTCTCTTCCATATCTTTCCACAAGATTCTCTATTCCTGTACAACTAACATAAGGAGATTCCTCTCCATTAGTTCATATTTATGATGTAAATGTACTATATGTATCAAACATTTGAGCGATTGTAATTCTGACAAAAGATTTCAAATTCACGATTGAAATTTACTTTAAAACCATTGCTCGATACCACTAAAACATGTCACACCCTACCCTCTGTAAGGCATAACATGATCCGTAGTATACCTAATGAATTACCAACTCGTCTCACGATAACCCATTAAGTACACTACAAGGGATTTTAAAAACTTTTCTTACTTCTTTTACGATGGTGAGCACTATTTACAGTGTTAAAGACTTTGATGAATCAAGTGAAACAACTAACTCATTTGGTTTATTTGGAATTTCTGTAAAAATTTTGGCAGAGTGCCATCTATATTTTGGACAAAACAGTTCTTCAGAAAACCTATAAAAAAGCACTTCAATATGTATTTGCAAATCTCAACTCCAACATATTTTTCAACACAACATATTTCTCAACTCAAATCCATAGTGATTTTTTTAGAAAATGAGATAAAGGAAATATAATACAAAACTATTCAAGTAAATGAAATCTCAAATTTACATTTACAATAATTTACATTTAATTACATACCAAAATGTTTTACAAGAGTTTTTATACAACTGCTCAAATAATTTACATACATATTATTACATGCTTACATCAAAACCTATGTACATGGGTATATCTATGATATACCTGGAGCTGATCTGAATGTATCCTCAAAGCAACTTAATCACTGCTCTATGCTCTTCTTACCTGCGACAGCATGCAAAGCTATCGCTGAGTGGTGAACTCAGTGGTGCACAACTATAATTTAAAACATAGTACAATATACATTGACAAATTTCTGATAACTAATTTGAGAATCTGAATACTGATCAAATTTCACAACTCAAAATATTCATTGCCAATAATGTAAATCATTTGTATAAATGACTTGGAGCACAAAATTCAATTTATCAAATCATGACTATCCATTTAAGTAATTCCAACAAAATCAATTATACATAAACCATAATTGAAATCACCATTCCTTACCATTCAAAAGCCATTCTGTATCTCAAAAATCATTATGTATCTCAAAAATCATACTGTATCTCAAAAATCATACTGTATCTCAAAAATCATACTGTATCTCAAAAATCATACTGTATCTCAAAAATCAATCTTTATCTCACTAATATGCAAGACTAATCCGAAAGGGCCATATTCGATGTGATTCTAACTCCCTATGGTCGGGGAGGTCGAATCATCGTGCACAGTACCATCACAATAATGAATCTTCCGCAAGGGCCATAACGATAACATAAACTTAGATCTAACCTCAAATCAGAGGAAAATCTAAGCCTGTGCACGTACCATGGTAATCAAAACATAACTAACTCCATTGTCTTCTCAACAAATGAGAGAGACGGGTAATAACCTAGTCAAGCATCTATAGTGAGATATAAAACAATATTATAATCCATTTAGTGAGCATAAATCACAATATAATTCGATTCAAAGTCAATTCTAATATCCAATAATTTTTATGCTCATCACAATTTAAATCATAAATTTACATTTTTCCATGAAAAGTACCATCACAATTCAAAACATGTTCTATCACAATTTTCCAAAACATAATTTATTCAATCCATAACAATGCTTAATACTTATGGAAATACCATTTCACAAAACCAAATTCATACATACTATAACAATTTTCAATAATCATTGAATTAAATCCAATGCTTGTTAAACATAATTCATAAGAAAAATATGTCATTTAATCATATGAAATATTCAAACAAAATCAGTTAAAAACTAGTTGTGCACAAACCTCTGATGACTGTCTCCCTGATCTGGACTCAGTGTTTCCTTCCCTTTTGCTGAGTCCTTGTTAACTGAGAAACACAATTTGAAGTGTTTCAGTACTAAATTAAACTGTCTCTATCGATGGTGTTTGGTAAATAATGCACTGAACTCAGTTATTCACTTAATCACCTAATATACCGACCCTCATTGCGTTTTAGGTAAATTAGGTTTTAGTGTCGTTAATATGTCACATTCGATAGGGTTTTAGGTTTGGTACGTTTTACCAAAGTCATTTCCTTGTTTAGTGCATTTTAATGCAAATTGCTGGATTCCGGAACACTGGTTTGACCTAACCGGACGATCTAGTTCCCTCGGTTTTCGGGTCTCGGTCGAAACTACAAACTTGTAGATCTAGGTCTTATTGCACGTGGTGCAAAATTTCAGGTCAATCCGAGTTAAGTAGACCAAGTTATGGTCATTACACTATTGCTGGTCAAGTGGTACCATTTTAGGTCAATTTTAGGTCAAATTGGTCAATTCTGGTTCGGCCAGTTTTTGGACCCGAACTTGTGCAAGCTTTTTGACTTGCTTATGGTCATTTCTGGGTTTTGGTGTCTTCATAAGACTTGTAGGTATGGGTCTTAACTATTCATGGTTAAAATTTCAGGTCAATTGGACCTGTTTTGAGTGAGTTATGGCCTAAATACTCACTGCTGCCCAAATGGTCAGTTTTTAGGTCTCAAGTGTACCTAATCCGAATTGGTCATTTTCTTAGGTCACCTTGCAAGCAGAATTTTGGTATGGTTTCTCAATGAAAGTTGGCACATTTTGTGCCTAGTTTCACCTCAAATTGGTCTCATACCAATTGAGGTTACACATTTAAGGTTATAGGCTAAAATGTACACTGCCCTTGATTACTTTGCTTAACACACATCAACTACACACATTTACTTTGCAATTTGTTTACTTCCCTACCAATCTGTTTTGGTACATTAACCACAGTATAATCTACTTTACATTGACATTATTTTGGGCAGATTACCATTACCCTCAACACACCAAATATAATTCACATTTACAATATCTCAATACCATTACATACACACCTAAACACCACTAATTCTCACATACACCTTACACAATAATTTCATACACATATCCTTCATTCCTTAATGCCACAATTCTGCCAACACTCCCATGAATATACACATTTATTCAAGTGTCCCCAAGGCTGCCGAAATTGTCCTTCAACACCACATTGCCCTACAATCCATCAATTCTCATCCAAGTGCCAAAATCACCATGTATATGTGAAACAATTCATTAGGATATTAATTTACCATGATCAACATTATTTCTCATCAATTATATGCATAATAAATCATCAAATGTGTGACCCCATGGCTGTCCAAAAATGGCTATCTCAATAACTATTTAAACTTCAAAATTTCCTTCACAAAACTAACACCCATAACATAAACATAAAGTTTAACAAGAAAATTCTCAAAAATGCAAACTTACCTTTAATTGTAACTTGCTAAACCTTCACCAAACTTCTCAAAATTGGTATCAATATCTTCCTTGTGATGTGTAGGCCATTTTTTGTGAAGGAACTTAAAGGATTGGAGTTGAAATGGAGAGTTAAGAAAGCTTGCATGAAAAATGGCTATGGAGTTTCCTCTCACCTCATTCACGGCAATGTTGAATGCAAATGAGGAAGATGAATTATTCAGCTGAATTTTAAGTGTACACATGTCCCACTATGTGTTTAATTAATTACCTTAGTGGTCCACTAAAAATTAAATCATTTTATAAGTTAAACTTTCACATAATCCCACATTAACCCATGATTTTAGCTATTTACTTTAGGTACCACCAAATAAATTTTTCATTTCATTTTCTAAGTGTAATATTATTTATTTTTAATGGACATTTAGGTCAAAAGACAATTCGGGATGTCAAATGACCATAATGCCCCTGTTAGATTCGTTCGATTTTTCTGAACAATCGTATTTTGTCATTTTTCGATTTCTCACTTTTCTTTGTACAAATTATTTAATTTTTCTTTGATATTTCTAATGAGATTAATTCTACAACAAGGGTCAATTTATTTACATAAAATGTTTTCCAGGGGTTCCCATGATCCGAGAGCTAGTCAACGGTCCACGCCGTGACTTCCCGATCTGATCACCATCGCTAGGTTTCACGCTTAACTTGATCACATTTCTTTGCTATTGTTTTTCCTTTGTTTTTCTTGTATTTTCTTTTCTTGTATTTCATTATTTTATATCTCCTCCTCATGTCAAAGTGTAGTTCTAGGCATCCTAGCTGTCCCAGGACAACACCAGTCACCGAGCGAGAGAACGCACTCACCGAACTTCGGGTGTTACAATTCTCCCCCTTAAATAAATTTCGTCTCGAAATTTTAACTGGCATTAATCTCCGAACAGTTGTGGGTGCTGTCTCCTCATATCCTTTTCACGTTCCCAAGTAGCTTCCTGGCCTGAATGATGGTTCCACAAAGACTTTTACAGTGTATCTGTGTTCTCAATTGCTTCACCACATAAGCCAGAATTTTTATGGGTTCTTCCTCATATGAAAGGTCTGGATTTACTTCAATCTCTTCAACTGATAGTACATGAGATGGGTCTCATCTGTACCTCCTTAACATGGACACATGGAAGACATTGTGTATCCTTGCTAACTCTTGAGGTAATGCCAACCGATATGCCAAAGGACCCACTCTTTCCAGAACTTCATATGGTCCAATGAAACGAGGACTCAGTTTCCTCTTTCTGCCAAATCTCATAATTCTCTTCCAAGCAGAAACTTTGAGGAATACCTTATCACCCACTGCGTACTCAATATCTCTTCTTTTCATATCAACATAGGACTTCTGACGGTCTGATGCAGCCTTGAGTCTATCTCTGATCAATCTGATCTTTTCCTCTGTCTGCTGGACAATTTCTGGCCCAATCATCTTCCTTTCACCTACCTCATCCCAACATAGGGGAGTTCTGCACTTTCTACCATACAAAGCTTCATATGGAGGCATCCCTATGCTTGATTGGTAGTTGCTGTTATAAGCAAACTCAATCAAAGGCAAGTGTGTATCCCAACTACCTTCAAATTCAATCACATAAGCCCGTAGCATACCCTCGAATGTCTGAATAACCCTTTCAGACTGGCCATCTGTCTGTAGGTGGAATGCTGTGCTGAAGTTCAATCTAGTTCTTAGGGCTCTCTGAAGACTACCCCAGAATCTAGAAGTGAACCTAGGATCTCTGTCAGACACAATTGATACTGGCACTCCATGTAATTTTACAATTTCATATATGTACAATCTGGCCAATCTTTCCAGGCTATAGTCCATCCGGACTGGCAAAAAGTGAGCAGACTTGGTTAGTCTGTCAATTATAACCTATACTACATCATGACTATTCTGTGTCCTCGGAAATCTCATCACAAAATCCATAGTTATCTGTTCCCTTACAATGTTTCATAGGGTGCCACTTGTATGCTAGCTTGATACTTATTAATGTATACAAATTCTGTTAGTGGGATGTATCTGTCCCATTTCCTCTCGGATTCAATGACACAAGTTCTCGATATATTCTTGAGGGCTTATCACATTTCTGAGTTATTTTTATCATTTCATTTCATTATTTATAGGAATTCAATGAGTTTAATTTACAGAATTACTTGTTTCAATTGTCCATCAATGCGAGGATGATACGTTGTCTTGATATCTCTAAGCTTATAGCAATTCTTGTAATCTTGGTAGTTCACATTATTGTAACTTCTTGACTCGGCTACCTTACAAGTGTAGTCTTTCGAGCTAGTTACGAAGTTTTAAATTTACTAAAATTTTCACATTTATTTCGATGTAATAGTACCCTATTCGATGCAACAGTATCAATTTATAGATTACTTACAAATATTCTTACTTATTGTACCATGAGGAAACACGTAGCTCTACACAATAATCCGATTATCGATCTTTATGTCTGACTTACAATACAAACATCGAGAACATTATATAGTCACTACGTTATAACCTCATGGACTAGGTTTTCTAACATCTTATCCTTCTCGAATCCACTAATATCCCAAACCGATTCGATTACAATTTCCTTTGACAATTACTAATAGTAACATTTTTGCCCTCATCTAGAGCAATTCTATTACTGTAACTTACTTTTAGGTCCTCTTGCCTTACATTAGTAGGCTCGCCAATTAGCTTTATAATTTACGGTATGTTAGAAAATACTTTTAGCTAAAATTCTTCCAAAATTAATGTCAATCATACTTGTTATTACAATTATTATCCTAAAAGACTAGTCACTAATACATCAAAATTCATTCCCATGTAAAGGAATAACAACAAGACATATAGTTCTGACACTAACACACAACTAAGTAGTGCTGGGATCAAATAATAACTGATTGTTTCTTTCAAAATTTAAGAACTTACCAGTAGCTACATCTGAAGTTTCTACTCTTTCTCCTTGGCGCACAGTGGACGCTCTGACTGGTGCACTACCATATTCGGGTTGATTCACTGTGTTATAGTGGTGAGGAGTACTAACTCTATTTCTATCTTGACTCTGACTGACGGTCTGTGAACTCTGGAGAGCAGATTGAGGTGGTTTAGTACAATTTTTAGCAAAGTGTCCAAGTTTTCCACAATTGTAGCAGGCTCTAGAGGTCTTATAGCATATCCCACCATGATATTTTCCACAAGTTTCACATAGGCGGGAAGGGTAGGAACTTCTAGTTGTTCGACGACTGGACCTTAGAGGTCTCTGTCTTAATGATCCACCTCTATCGTATCCCTGAGCTCGGGGTTCCTCAAATTCTTTTCTCTTTCTCAAATTACTGTTCGAGCTCTGACCCATAGGTTTCTCCCTCTTTTCCATTTCACACTGCCCTTGTGGGGGTTGGGTCTGTACTTGGGCTTGGGCCGACAGATTATCAGCCATTTGTTGGAAGAAAGTGGCCATTTTTCTGGGCCATTTGTGCAGTAATTTGTACTGGTAAAACTGGTACAGTCGGGCCTTCGACACTTTGTGGAGCTGGGGCCTCAACTTGTACTTCTGCCATCATGGACTGTTCTACGGTCTCATTTTTCTCTTCCATATCTTTCCACAAGATTCTCTATTCCTGTACAACTAACATAAGGAGATTCCTCTCCATTAGTTCATATTTATGATGTAAATGTACTATATGTATCAAACATTTGAGCAGTTGTAGTTACCGACAAAAAGATTTCAAATTCACGATTCAAATTTACTTTAAAACCATTGCTCGATACCACTAAAACATGTCACACCCTACCCTCTGTAAGGCATAACATGATCCGTAGTATACCTAATGAATTACCAACTCCGTCTCGATAACCCATTAATTACAGTACTAGTGATTTTAAAATTTTTTCTTACTTCTTTTACTGTTGTGAGAACTATTTAAAGTTGTTAAAGACTTTGATGAACTGAAGTGAAACAACTAACTCATTTGGTTTATTTGGAATTTCTGTAAAAATTTTGGCAGAGTGCCATCTATATTTTGGACAAAACAGTTCTTCAGAAAACCTGTAAAAAAGCACTTCAATATGTATTTGCAAATCTCAACTCCAACATATTTTTCAACACAACATATTTCTCAACTCAAATCCATAGTGATTTTTCGAAGACTGAGATAAAGGAAATATAATACAAAACTATTCAAGTAAATGAAATCTCAAATTTACATTTACAATAATTTACATTTAATTACATACCAAAATGTTCTACAAGAGTTTTTATACAACTGCTCAAATAATTTACATACATATTATTACATGCTTACATCAAAACCTATGTACATGGGTCTCTCTATGATATACACAGGTGATCTGAATGTATCCTCAAAGCAACTTAATCAACGCTCTATGCTCTTCTTACTGCGACGACATGCAAAGCTATCATTGAGTGGTGAACTTCGATGGTGCACAACTATAATTTAAAACATAGTACAATATACATTGACAAATTTTACAGTAAATAATTTGAGAATCTGAATACTGATCAAATTTCACAACTCAAAATATTCATTGCCAATAATGTAAATCATTTGTATAAATGACTTGGAGCACAAAATTCAATTTATCAAATCATGACTATCCATTTAAGTAATTCCAACAAAATCAATTATACATAAACCATAATTGAAATCACCATTCCTTACCATTCAAAAGCCATTATGTATCTCAAAAATCATTATGTATCTCAAAAATCATACTGTATCTCAAAAATCATACTATATCTCAAAAATCATACTATATCTCAAAAATCATACTGTATCTCAAAAATCAATCTTTATCTCACTAATATGCAAGACTAATCCGAAAGGGCCATATTCGATGTGATTCTAACTCCCTATGGTCGGGGAGGTCGAATCAGATTCTAACTCCCTATGGTCGGGGAGGTCGAATCATCGTGCACAGTACCATCACAATAATGAATCTTCCGCAAGGGCCATAACGATAACATAAACTTAGATCTAACCTCAAATCAGAGGAAAATCTAAGCCTGTGCACGTACCATGGTAATCAAAACATAACTAACTCCATTGTCTTCTCAACAAATGAGAGAGACGGGTAATAACCTAGTCAAGCATCTATAGTGAGATATAAAACAATATTATAATCCATTTAGTGAGCATAAATCACAATATAATTCGATTCAAAGTCAATTCTAATATCCAATAATTTTTATGCTCATCACAATTTAAATCATAAATTTACATTTTTCCATGAAAAGTACCATCACAATTCAAAACATGTTCTATCACAATTTTCCAAAACATAATTTATTCAATCCATAACAATGCTTAATACTTATGGAAATACCATTTCACAAAACCAAATTCATACATACTATAACAATTTTCAATAATCATTGAATTAAATCCAATGCTTGTTAAACATAATTCATAAGAAAAATATGTCATTTAATCATATGAAATATTCAAACAAAATCGGTTAAAAACTAGTTGTGCACAAACCTCTGATGACTGTCTCCCTGATCTGGACTCAGTGTTTCCTTCCCTTTTGCTGAGTCCTTGTTAACTGAGAAACACAATTTGAAGTGTTTCAGTACTAAATTAAACTGTCTCTATCGATGGTGTTTGGTAAATAATGCCTTGAACTCGATTATTCACTTAATCACCTAATATACCGACCCTCATTGCGTTTTAGGTAAATTAGGTTTTAGTGTCGTTAATATGTCACATTCGATAGGGTTTTAGGTTTGGTACGTTTTACCAAAGTCATTTCCTTGTTTAGTGCATTTTAATGCAAATTGCTGGATTCCGGAACACTGGTTTGACCTAACCGACGATCTAGTTCCTCGGTTTTTCGGTCTCGGTCGAAACTACAAACTTGTAGATCTAGGTCTTATTGCACGTGGTGCAAAATTTCAGGTCAATCCGAGTTAAGTAGACCAAGTTATGGTCATTACACTATTGCTGGTCAAGTGGTACCATTTTAGGTCAATTTTAGGTCAAATTGGTCAATTCTGGTTCGGCCAGTTTTTGGACCCGAACTTGTGCAAGCTTTTTGACTTGCTTATGGTCATTTCTGGGTTTTGGTGTCTTCATAAGACTTGTAGGTATGGGTCTTAACTATTCATGGTTAAAATTTCAGGTCAATTGGACCTGTTTTGAGTGAGTTATGGCCTAAATACTCACTGCTGCCCAAATGGTCAGTTTTTAGGTCTCAAGTGTACCTAATCCGAATTGGTCATTTTCTTAGGTCACCTTGCAAGCAGAATTTTGGTATGGTTTCTCAATGAAAGTTGGCACATTTTGTGCCTAGTTTCACCTCAAATTGGTCTCATACCAATTGAGGTTACACATTTAAGGTTATAGGCTAAAATGTACACTGCCCTTGATTACTTTGCTTAACACACATCAACTACACACATTTACTTTGCAATTTGTTTACTTCCCTACCAATCTGTTTTGGTACATTAACCACAGTATAATCTACTTTACATTGACATTATTTTGGGCAGATTACCATTACCCTCAACACACCAAATATAATTCACATTTACAATATCTCAATACCATTACATACACACCTAAACACCACTAATTCTCACATACACCTTACACAATAATTTCATACACATATCCTTCATTCCTTAATGCCACAATTCTGCCAACACTCCCATGAATATACACATTTATTCAAGTGTCCCCAAGGCTGCCGAAATTGTCCTTCAACACCACATTGCCCTACAATCCATCAATTCTCATCCAAGTGCCAAAATCACCATGTATATGTGAAACAATTCATTAGGATATTAATTTACCATGATCAACATTATTTCTCATCAATTATATGCATAATAAATCATCAAATGTGTGACCCCATGGCTGTCCAAAAATGGCTATCTCAATAACTATTTAAACTTCAAAATTTCCTTCACAAAACTAACACCCATAACATAAACATAAAGTTTAACAAGAAAATTCTCAAAAATGCAAACTTACCTTTAATTGTAACTTGCTAAACCTTCACCAAACTTCTCAAAATTGGTATCAATATCTTCCTTGTGATGTGTAGGCCATTTTTTGTGAAGGAACTTAAAGGATTGGAGTTGAAATGGAGAGTTAAGAAAGCTTGCATGAAAAATGGCTATGGAGTTTCCTCTCACCTCATTCACGGCAATGTTGAATGCAAATGAGGAAGATGAATTATTCAGCTGAATTTTAAGTGTACACATGTCCCACTATGTGTTTAATTAATTCCTTAGTGGTCCACTAAAAAATTAAATCATTTTATAAGTTAAACTTTCACTTAATCCCACATTAACCCATGATTTTAGCTATTTACTTTAGGTACCACCAAATAAATTTTTCATTTCATTTTCTAAGTGTAATATTATTTATTTTTAATGGACATTTAGGTCAAAAGACAATTCGGGATGTCAAATGACCATAATGCCCCTGTTCGATTCGTTCTCGATTTTTTTCGGTAACACCGTATTTTGTCTGTTTTTCGATTTCTCACTTTTCTTTGTACTAATTATTTAATTTTTCTTTGATCTTTCTAATGATATTTATTCTTCAACAAGGGTCTATTTATGTCCTAAAAATGTTTTCCAGGGTTCCCCATGATCCGAGCTAGTCAACGGTCCACGCCATGACTTCCGGTCTGCGATCACCCATCGCTAGGTTTCAGCTAAGCTTAACTTGATCACATTTCTTTGCTATTGTTTTTCCTTTGTTTTTCTTGTATTTTCTTTTCTTGTATTTCATTATTTTATATCTCCTCCCTCATGTCAAAGTGTAGTTCTAGGCATCCTAGCTGTCCGGACAACACTGGTCACCGGAGCAGTAGAACGCACTACCGAACTTCGGGGTGTTACACCATTTGGGTTAACTAATGCTCCGGCTGCTTTTATGGATCTGATGAACACTATTTTCAGACCATACCTCGACCAGTTTGTTGTGGTATTCATAGATGATATATTGGTCTATTCGAGGAATGCGAAGAGCATGATAGACATCTGCGGATTATCTGCGGACTTTGAGGAGAAAGCAGATTATATGCCAAATTGTCGAAGTGTGAATTTTGGCTGAAAGAAATATCTTTCTTGGGGCATGTAGTATCGTAAGAGGGCATCAAGGTAGATCCAAGTAAGATTGAAGCTGTCCTTACTGGAGGCCACCCGGAAATGTCACGAGAGATTCGTAGTTTTTAGGTTTAGTGGATACTACCGTAGATTTGTGAAGGATTTTCCATATTGGCATCTCCATTGACCAAGCTGCTTAGAAAAGATGTAAAATTTCGGTGGACGGATAAATGCAGTGAGTTTTGATGAATTGAAGAGATGTTTGACTGAAGCTCAGTCCTAACTTTACCTACCCGGGTAAAGAATATACAGTTTATAGTGATGCTTCTCACAATGGGTTAGGCTGTGTGTTGATGCAAGATCGAAATGTCATTGCCTATGCATCACGCCAGCTAAAACCGCATGAGATGAATTATCCGACACATGATTTAGAGCTTGCAGCCATTGTGTTTGCTCTTAAGATCCGAGACATTATTTGTATGGGGAGAAGTGCTACATCTACACAGATCATAAGAGTTTAAAGTATTTGGGCACCCAAAAGAGCTGAATTTGAGACAGAGGAGATGGTTAGAGTTGATAAAGACTATGATTGTCGATAGACTATCAGCCGAGGAAAGCTAATGTTGTGGTGACGCCTTAAGTCGCAAGACTATGGCAAGTCTCTGAGTTACTCCTTTGTCTTTGGTACATGAGTTGAGATCATTACATGCCGATTTAGAGATTAATGATGAGGCGCAGACAGCAGTTTCATGGCATGTACAGCCAGTGTTGATTGATCGATAAGAATGGTGCTCGTAATGATCAAGTATCGAGTTGATGGAAGAAGTCCAACAGGGCAAGAACCCAGAATTCTCAATCATAGATGATGGTCTATTTCTACACCAGGTAAGAATATGTGTTCCGAATGATGTTGATTTGAGGCGATCATTTTGAAGGAAGCACATGAGTCTCCTTTTGCCATGCACCACAGTGGCACAAAAATGTATAGAGGGCTAAAGGAGCATTCTTGGTGGATGGGTATGAAAAGAGATGTGGCGAGTTTGTATCCAAATGCCTAACTTGTCGACAAGTAAAGCGAGCATCAAGTACCCACTGGTTGTTACATCCACTACCAATACCGAGTGGAAATGGGAGAGAATAACGATGGATTTTGTGATGGGACTTCCAAGGACACGAAGAGTCATGATGCGCTTTGGGTCATTATTGTGATCGACTAAATCTGCTCATTTTTACGCGATCGGATGGACTACGATTTAGAAAGATTGGCCAAGTTATACATCGATGAGATTGTGAGATTGCATGGAGTGCCAGTATCCATCGTGTCAGACAGAGATCCTAGGTTCACTTCTAGATTCTGGGGTAGTCTTCAGAGAGCCCTAGGAACTAGATTGAACTTCGATCGCATTCCACCCACAGACAGATGGCCAGTCTGAGAGGGTAATTCAGATCTTGGAGGACATGCTACGGGCTTGTGTGATTGAGTTTGAGGGTAGTTAGGATACACACTTGCCTTTGATTGAGTTTGCTTATAACAACAGCTATCAATCAAGCATTGGGATGCCTCCATATGAAGCTTTGTATGGCAGAAAATGTAGAACCCCGTTGTGTTGGGATGACGTGGGTGAAAGAAAAATGATTGGACCCGAAATTGTTCAACAGACTGAAGAGAAAATCAAGGTGATCAGGGGTCGACTTAAAACTGCATCAGACCGTCAAAAGTCCTATGTTGATTTGAAAAGAAGGGATATTGAGTATGCAGTGGGTGAGAAGGTTTTCCTCAAAGTTTCTCCTTGGAAGAGAATTATGAGATTCGGCAGAAAGGGGAAACTGAGTCCTCGTTTTATCGGGCCATATGAGGTTCTAGAAAGAGTGGGTCCTTTGGCATATCGGTTGGCACTACCTCCAGAGTTGGAGAAGATACATAATGTCTTCCATGTGTCTATGTTGAGGAGGTACCGATCAGACCCATCTCATGTACTACCAGTAGAAGAAATAGAAGTAAATCCAGACCTCACATATGAAGAAGAACCCATAAAGATTCTGGCTTATGAGGTGAAGCAGCTGCGGAATAAGCAGATACCGTTGGTAAAAGTGCTGTGGAACCATCATTCGGGCCAAGAAGCTACTTGGGAACGAGAGGAGGACATGAGGAGACAACACCCACAGCTGTTCAGAGATTGATACCAGGTAAAAATTTCGAGACGAAATTTATTTAAGGGGGGGAGAATTGTAACACCCCCATTGTATAGCCTGGTATATTTCACTGTTCCGGTGACCGGTGTCGGTCCAGAAAATTAATGGGATTAGGGCCACACTTAAGACAATTTGAGAAGCCTTAAACACAAATAATTAGTAATGTTTAATTAGTTAACTATAAATAAGAAAAAGAGAACATAAGAGGTTAAACAAGCCGAGAGTCACAGCGATGAGTGACCTCCTCGGGAACGACTGTGAAGTCATTTTAAACTCAAATTTTGAACCGTAAAAAGTGACGCTGCGGTCCTTAGGACCATTATGAACACAGTGGAAAAGATAAAATCACGAAAAATAACTGTTAAGCGGTCAAATAATTAGGTCGTGGAGCGGAAGAAATATTGGATTATTTACAAATCGGGATGAATCGGCGAGGGCAATTTGGTCAATTGACCCCGAGTGACTCGACCTAAGCTGAATAAAATTGAAGAAAAGAAAATTTCGGAATCGAGAATTAAATTAAAGAACTAATAGAAAAAAAAAGAAAGAAGATGGAAAAGTCAAAGTGATGACATCATGCATGATGTCATAAAGGCTTAATTGATTTATTTTATTAATTTGGGAATTTTGGTCTTCCTAAGACATAAAAGAAAAGAAAAGAAAAAAAAATATATAATAAAGTCATCTTCTTCATCAAAAACGTGACTCTCTCTCCCTCACCCTCTCCCTCACCCAAAACCTCCATTAAAGCTCAATTTTGAGCTTGAAAATCATAAGATTTCACCATAGAAAAATTAGCCACCATAGTTAAAGCTTATCTAGGCAACTTGAGAAGAGGATTGAGCAAGAAAGAAAGAAGGAAAATTTGAAGGAAAGGAGGAAGAAAATTGCTACACAAAGGTTAGTATGCTAAACTCTTCATTTATCCATTCAAATGCACATGTGATGGTTGAAAGTGAGCTTAGAACTTGATTAAATGAAACAAACATGGGAGAATGACCATTGCTGAAATTTGGCCTGGTTGGGAGGAGTATGGTTTGCATGAATATGATGCAATTGAATGAGTTTAGAAACTTTACATAGTTAAATGATTAACATTTAAACCATTAGAACTAGTTAAAGGCATGAAAATGATGAGTTAGGGTTTTCAATGCTAGGGTTTATGAACCAAAATTTGGAGAAATACATAAATGGCATGTTTAACCTATTGTGAAGTGAAATAATGGTCAATTATGACCAAATAACTTGTGTGGGAATGATAGGAAACTAAGTTAAATTCGTAGGTCAATGGTCATGCTGCTGGCAGCATGACCAAACCCACTTTGAAGGACCAAAACTCAAATTTTACAAGTCCAATTGATATGCCACCAATTGGAGATGAAAATAGACATAAAAGAGCACAATTTTCATTAAGTAACCATAGCCAAAAACTGACCAAAACTTGGTGAAACAATTGACCAAAGTGAGTTGATAGCAGGCTGCCACTGCACTAAACTGACCAAATGAACAGTAACTGTTCATTTGGTCATAAATCGAGCTAGGTAGGTCAAATTGACCTGAAATTTTACCAGCAATTAGATATGATATAGACCTAAAACTTTCATGAAGAACACCAACCCAAATTAGGCCATTAACTCATTCAAATCATTGAGCAAAGTTAAATTTACTGTACTGAGATTCTACAGAATTTTCATTGATCAGCAATGTTTCGATGGTTATAACTCTCTCTAGAAAACTCGGATTTAGGCGATTCTTGAACCGATGGAAACCTAAGACATAGTACAACATTTCATATGAAGAAAGTGAGACCAAATTATGAACTTAACTTGATCAAATTATTAACCAAAGTTGGACCAAAAATCTGCCAGCACCAAAATCTCAGTATGAACAGTACACGTGAACAGTAAACTTATTTTGGCCATAACTTGAGCTACAAAACTCCGATTGAGGTGATCCAAAAATGAGAATACACTTAAGACAATAAGGAACATTTTCTATGAAGGAAGTTTTGTCAAATTCCAACAGTAGACTGACCAATGAAACAGTGCAACTTCGGAGAACAAAAACCAAAAATTGGCAATTTTGCCAAAATGACCTAAGCTTTAAACAAATGACCAAAACCAACAAGTTTGGTGACCAAAATGTGGTATGTGGGTGAAGTTGGAGTTCCCATACCTATTAAGCCTTAGAAAGTCAATAATTTGACTTGAATAGTGCAGTGAATAGTAACCCGAAACACAAAATTTTGAGAACGTCGAATTTAACACGTTAGAGCTAGCTAAATGTGAAGTTAAGTTTATTTTGGATTTATTTTAAGTTTTAGTACTGAAACATTGGAAAATTTCATGTTTCAGTGGAAAAAAATACCGGGACAGAACCCGAGGAGTCGAGTCAAGGCCAACAGGCGACTCGTTTGAGGTTTGTGCACAACATATACTTTTATAATCATCTTTTGCATAATGTTTTGAATAATGTGAAATATTGGATTATAGCATTTTTATGATGTTTGATTTAAATTGTGAAAGTTATTGTGTATATTTGAAATGACAATGTTTAGCAAATTGTTAAGATAAGTTTTGAAACCACAGTGTCATGACCATATATTTGAACACCTCACTAGCACGACTAGTGGGGGTAATTAGATTCGAATTTTGATTCCTTCTCTGGAGAAGTGTTGAGGTGTGCCAGTAGAAGAGGATGTGAATGGATATCCATATATTTGAGCTAGCTAGCCTGTGATATGATTTCTCTTTAGCCTCTGGCTATTGAGATTCATGTGATTTCTCTTTAGCCTCTGGCTATTGATATTCTATTTGTTTGGAATGGCGTGATCTAACTGTGGGTTTTATGAAATGTGTTTTGATACTTTGAAATGAACTTGGTTTACATGTAAAATCTCACAATGCATGATTGTATTTAATTTTCATGTTTAGCCAAATTTTTGAATGAATGTGCTTTAAGCTTTGCATAAAGATTATTTTAGTATATTGTGCACCACTGAGTCCTAGTACTCGTGATAGCTTTATTCTTTGTCGCAGATCTGAGAGACTAGAGGAAGCGTGAGTACTGAAGTGTGTGAAGTCATCAGCTTGAAGCCTTCGGGTATAATTTATACCCTAACTTCAAATACTTCTTTTGATGTATATATTGCACATAAATGTATGGACATGTAAAAATGGGTCTTGAGCAGCTTGTACACAAATTTGTATGAAGTTTATAATAAAGTTTAGTTTGTGTTTCTTTTGATATAAAAGTGTAAGGATGTGTATAAATTGTTTTGTTTTTAATGAAATATGAATGATATTGTTTGACAGTATTTTGAGAATTATTGAACTTGTGAATTTTGAGAAATTGGTTGAGATTGAGTATGAATTTGAAGCAGTGGTTAGAAAATTATTGGAAGTGCTTTTATTTGGTATTTGAAGAACTGGTTTCTCAAAATACGAGAAACTCTGTCAAAACTTTTATAAAATTTGCGTAAAAATAAAATGGGCCAAAAATATTAACTAGTTTTAATTTAACTAAATGTTTTAAGTACTTATTAGATAATGCTCACCACTTGTCAAAAATAAGAAAATTGTTTTAAAATCCCTTGTAGGGTACTTAATGAGTTATCGGTAGGTGAAGTTCGGTAGTTCATTAGGTATTCTACGGGATCATGTTATGCCTTACAGAGGGGTAAGGTGTGACATGGTTCTGAATGAAAAATGGGCCATTAGGTGTCTAATTTCATTCTCAATTGGTCTCACACCAATTGGGTTGGTAAATTTTCAGTTTTAGTCCCTGAGAGGGACCTAGGTCAAGCTGCCAGAATAGTGACCCTAACCAATCCGAATTGCAATTTCATTCTACCAACTCAAACACACCACAAATAGTCCCAATTGACCATTTTCAAACTCAATCGAGTTCATTTGCATCATTTGACTATTTCCTCAATTTTTCCCAAATTTTTAAGATGCGCAAGAACCCTAATTACACAATTGTGCACACTAATGTAATTAAAATGTATAATCATTGTCTATACACCTAATTCACCTCAACTAGCCATTCAATTTCCCCAAATTCATTCAATTCACACCCCACCTAATGCTAGCTGAATTCCTAATTAATCCCCCATAGTTGTTTTCTTTTGATTTTTAGGTTGAAATCTAAATGAACTTAACTTAAAACATATGCTTTAACTAAAGAATTTCACTTTAAATACTTACCTCAATTTTGAAGTTCAATCAATCAATCAATTTCTTCTCTCTTTTCTTCTTTCTTTTCTCTTCAATCTCTTTCTTAAGTTGGGATAACAAGTTTTTATGAAGTGATTGAGGAAGAAATTAGGGTATAGTGGGGGATTTAAAGCTTGGAATAAGCTTTAATGGAAGTTCATCAATGGTGGTGCAAAGGGAGATGGGCAGCCAAACTTGGAGAGGAAGGAGAAGTGTGATTGGCTTTTTAATTTTTTTTGTGTATTTTTTTGTCTTATTAAGTGTTGTTAACTTGGTCAAAAAATGTGGGAACATGAAATTAATTTTGACATCACAATTGATGTCATCAACATGATACAATAAAACTTTTTCTTTTCTTTATCCATTTCCTTAATTTTTCATTAGTTCTTTAATTAAATTCTCAGCTCCTAAATTTTCATTTCTCTGATTTTATTGGACAGTTAGGTCAGGAGTCACCTCTAGGGGTGAATTGACCAAATTGCCCCTCGCCGGTCTATTCCGGTTTGTAAGTTATTCGATATTTCTTCCGGATCTCTGACCTAATTATTTGACCTACTTATTAGTTCTTTTTTGTGATTTTCTCTTTTTCACTAGGTTGGCAATAGTCCTAAGGATCGCGGTGTCACATTTTTCAGTTCAAAATTCGAAGTTCGATGGCCTTGATCACTTCCGGAAAGGTCACCCATCATTTATTACTCGACTCATTCAACCTTTTATGTTCTGTTTTTTTTTTATTTATTTATACTTAACTATCTGGCAATCACTAATTATTTACATTCAAGGCTTATCTAGGTGTCTTAGATGTGATTCTAATCTTCTTAATTGTCCGGACCGACACCGGTCACCGAAATAGTGAAATATACCAGGCTATGCATATAGGGGTGTTACACAAATTACCTGATTCTTGAACCCATGAAAATCTTAAACATAGTAGAACAACTTTCATGAGGAAAAAAAATCCAAATTCTGACCATTACCTAATCAAATTGCTAACCAAAGTTAACTCATCAAAACTGCCAGAACAAAAAATTGCCAAGAAATTTTGGATATTGACTAATTTGGCTAGTTATGGTAAAAGTGCCATAACTTGAGCTACAAAACTCCAAATGGACTGATTCAAAAATGGAATTAAATTCGAGACATTAAGGAACAACTTTGATGAAGAAAACTTAGCCAAATTCCCATTGTAAAATAGTTCAATGGAACAGTAAACATAGGTGCTAAAATCTGAAATTTTGGAATTACTTCTTGTGAGCCTTGAATTGCAATTGGCAATTAATACCAACAAGTTTATAACTCAAAATGTGGTATGACCATGTATTTAGAACTTGTACACCTATTAGTGATGAGATAGTTAAAATTTGCATGAATAGTAATGTTAATAGTAACCCCAATAACATCAAATATAAAAATCCAAAGCCTAAATGACTTACACCTAAATCATGTGGATAGGTAGATGGGGCTTGTATTCCCATCATAGAACACATAATACCTTAGTAATATAACTTGAAATATGAAATGTAATTTACATAAATGGATTGTTAATTGTATAAATGAGGTAAAGTAGTCATTAGGACTTATGTCTCCATTGTAAATAGAATAACAATACCTTACATAATAAATGGCACATGAGAGGAAACAATGTGAATTATAAACACTTGTTCCCATCAAGAGAGAAAAGAAGAATGCATAAGTACAATGGTACATGAAAACAACTGATTTGAATTGTGATCAATATGGATGATATAATGAATGTATAAATTATGTAGAAATGTAATTAGGAAATTTATACTTCCATCATAACTAGAACTAAAATACTACAAAATATAAATAGAAAATATAATAAAATAATAAAACATATTAATAGTTAATGGTACTAATGTGCCTATGTATTACCTAGATGCGTGTGTTAGATTGGATAGATTGGCATGCCAATAGGGGATTGATTTAGCAGTACTACGTAAGATTTTATACCCGTATTCATGGCTTTATGCCCATATTTATAGCTTGTATCCCTGACTATTTGTTACCTTGGCTTTTTAGCCATATTGATTGCATACGTAGTTGACGTTTTGCGTCCCATGGTATGATGGCCCGAGGCACCACGGTGTCCAGTTCTAGCTATATTGATTGCATACGTGGTTAACGTACGCATCCCATGGTATGACGGCTCGAGACACCATGGCGTTCAGTACTAGTTTATCCACTTATCCAGTTTAGTTAGCTTGTCATAGGTTACTTGGGCAGTGAAATTTGTTAAGAATAGTGGAAATTAAATGAATGAGTAAAAAGGACCTGAAATGAACTAGATTAGCTCTAAAAATTTTACTTGTTATATAACAATCCAAAACACCTAGAAAGTGTTTAGTGAAATGATAACAAGATTAGCAAAATAAATATAACTTAAATAAATATTACAAATGCATCTTCTATAATAATATGAATATAAATTCAATATTTTTATTAATTTTGAATATTGAATATTATTATTGTAAATTTATGAACTAAGCGCTTTTAAAGAGGAATTAAAGGATAAAAGATAGTTAATATTAGAAATTTTATATGAAATCAGAATAATTCTTAGCTATACAAATTTTGCTCCAATATTTATCTTTATTTGTATATATTATTTCCTTATCGTATTATTACACTACTAAGCAGAAATGCTTAGCGTGATGGATTGTTTCCCTCGGGTAGGTATTGAAGATAAAGCCCAGTGGACATTAAACTGAGATTTTAGAGTTTGAATCTGCAGAAGTGCCCAGGTTGTCACCTCCTCAATAATGCATGTAGATAGGGCTCATATAGGTCATAGTAATGTATTACGTACATCATAAATATTCCATATGTTGTATTGTAAATTATGAAATTGTATTTAATATGTATGTGATGTAAATTAATAAATTAGCTCGTTCATGTGTAATTAGTTTGTAGATCATGTAAATTAATGCAAATTTGAGAATTTTTATATATGAATGGAGTATGAATGGAAATGTATGAAAATAAATATGCAATTGAAATATATAAATGATATTTTAAATGATGAGATGATTATGATGAAAATATGAATGAAATTAGTGTATGGAATTATTATCGAAATTTTTAAACAGGTGAATATGGAGACACGCCAAACGATAATAGAATAGGGGAAACTCCATCAGTTTCTCTTTAGATATAAAATTTATTTTTAAAATATAACGAGAACAAAATTATTAAAGGAATAAAGTAAGATAAGATAGGGTACTTCGGCACCGAGTGTGACATACCTTGCTCGGTTTCACTATAGACCGGGTAAGGGGTGTTACATATTTTTATCTTGTGTGCATTTTCATCTTCATTTTATATTTATTTCATTTTCATTCATTTTAGAGAACATTTTGATTTTAGGAAAAAAGTTTCATTTCCACATTCATTTGAGTGAGTATTTTCTTTTCGCACTCATTTCAGGAAATGTTTTCATTTCAGGAAGCATTTTCATTTTCATTCCCATATTCATTTGAGTGAACATTTTTCATTTTACACTTGTTTTAGGAAATGTTTTCATTTTCATTGTTTTTTTTTATTAGTATCTTCACTTTCATTTTTCGTTTTGTTTTAATTTTTAATCCTTTTTTATTTATAGTTCCAATTCTAAATCATTTTCCATTTTTTTGAATCATCTATTTTTCATCCTCATTTCATTATCCCTAAAAAGTCATCACTAAACTAGCCTTTAATGACTCAATCGTTATTATGTATAGTTCATACCTAAGAGTTATCCCGAGTGAGAATAAGATTTCCCCAAGAGAGCAAAATCCCTATTGAGCGTAGGACTTCCCAATGGAAAGAAAAGAGAGAAAACATCCATAATGAGTAATGGATTTCTAATGAGAGTGACATTTCCTAGTGGGGAGAAAAGAAAGAAAACATCCCTAGAGAGAGTAGGATTCCCCTAAGAGGGAAAAATCTGTAATAAGAGTAGGATTTCCTAATGGAAAGAAAAGATTGAAAACACCTTAGTGAGAATATGATTTCCCCAAGAGAGAAAAATCCTGATTAGAGTGGGATTTTCTAACGGAGGAAAAAAAGAGAAAACATTCCTAATGAGAATAGGACTTCCCTAAGAGAGAAAAATCCCTGGTGGGAGTAGGATATCCCTAGTGAAGAAAAAAATAGAAAACATTCCAAGTGAGAGTAGAATTTCCCAAGTAGAGAGAGAGAGAACATCCCCAGTAAAAATAAAATTTCCTCAATGGAAAGTAAAAAGAAGCGAGAAACAAGGCAAAAGAATGGTCTATGGTGAAAAGTCAAGTCAAGAAAGAAAGAAACCAAAAGAAAAGAAATGAAGAAAATAGCGAAACTAAAGCAAAAGAGAAACAAAAATCAAGAGTGAGAAAACAAACAAAGTGAGTGAAGTGCCTAAGATCGAGGTTGTAGAGCCATAGAAATTTTAGTTTGAAAGGCTTAAAATTATTATTTTATTATGTATTAGAAAGTTTTTAAGATTTTAAATATTTAGTTTTAGTTCTATAATATTTTAATAATATCTAATTTAAAATAATTTTTCTAATATTTATTCAAATAATTTCAATTATATATGGTAATTCATAATTTTTTATAGTTTAAAGATACTTTGGACTAAATTGAAATGCCTTAAAAAGTATAGGGGCTGATTTGTAATTTTATTTGAAATTGAAAATGAATTATAAAAAAAAAAGATCAAAATGTAGACAAGCCTATGTTTTGCAGGCCAAAAGCCCCCTTCTTTTTTTATTATTCCATTGCCCTCCTTTGCTTGCTCAATGACTGAAGGCCAAACGCCACAAATGATGCATCCAGCTGGACAGGTGAGTCCTAATCCAAACTCGACCAGTGGTGATGGTGATGGAGGCAACGAATTTTCAATGGGACAGTGCAAGGAGGAGAGATTGTGAGGCATTGGGATCATACAACATTTCCTGCCATCTCTGGTGCTGGTTTGCCCTAATGTTAGTGGGGCCTAACTCGGCATACTCTAGGTTCCCTTTTTTACCAATCTCATTGGTTTTCGTGGAGTTTTTCAACCAACCTCATTGGTTTTCGTGGAGTTTTTCAATGAGGGAGAAAAAAGAAAAATTAAGATTTTGGGTAAAATCTCAACCATTTTGCGAACTGCCCAGACAATTTGAGATCAATAATAGACTCTCTATGACATAAGCTTCTTTTTGGCACCAACCACACCTTGATTGGACCTTGGATGACAAAGATGCCTATTAGATGATTGAGAGCAGAGTTTTAAAAAACTGACATTGGGATCATGATCAATGGTCTCTTGGCATTCCAAATCCATCTTCAGATTAATGATAACTAATCGACATTCAGGACTACGTTTCTAGTCGATGGCGACCCAATAGACTATCTTGTAAGGAAATCATGCTTATAGGCATTCCTAGTGTTTTCAAATGCTCTCGATGCATTCCAAATAGTAGAATCAACAAAGGTAAACCTTAACTCAACTAGTGTATTTTTTACCTAGAGCTAGGGTTGCTGATTAAATAGTAAAATATTCTTAGCATTTTAAAAATGATTAAAATGAATTGTAAGGATTTAAGGGCAATTTAATGCACCTTCAAGAATATTTTCGAATTTTCAAAGCTTAACAAATAATTAATGGATTGTATTAGAGTTAGGTACCTAAGCTTGAGGTGGAGAACTAAACTTCGATTAAATATTCCAGCAAGTCCTAGATGGACATATTAATGAGTGTTATGGGATTGAGGCCATTGTGAGGTTGTTATTACCCATATTTATGTGTTTTCTTCACACGGGGGGCTAGATCCTAGGTATAAAAGATACTTTGCTGAAACTTTAGCAAAATCCTAGGACTGTTATTACTACTTTTGTAGTAGGAATATATATTTGTCAATCATCTGACAAACATTAGTGTGTCTGTATAAGACTACTTTCTCTTTCCTAGCTAAATCAGTAGTTATTTGGTCGAGCAGTCCGTGAGTAAAACCTTCTTTGAATCATTTTCAATTAATGTTTAAATTTTTTTCTTTGCACACTCATGCATGCAAAATTTATTTTACTACACACACATATATAGTACGTGTTGCATATGTCATGCACCTGTTGCATAAATTTGCATATAAGTTTGTGATGTGCAGTAATTCATGAATGATCCTTTGGTTTCCAATTGGACAAATAGCTATGATGATGGATATTTACGTTATGTTACATGACGTTATAAGACAAGGTGAGGCCCATTATATGCCCTTGGCACTATGTGTATGTGAGAAGACTAGGAAATGCCCAATCTATGCCCTTAGTGTTAGTTGTATGCCTTAGAGCCATACTTTAATGTTGTGATTTTAAAGTTCTAATACCCAATAATGAGAATTATTATTTCATTTTTAAATTAATAGTTTGTATTTATTTGAATAAGTCCATTAGTACCTTGTTATAAATTTCATTCTCAAAAGTGGAGAATATGAGTGACAAAATTGTATAGTACAAGTATTATAAATATTTTGTTCATAGCCAAGGATACTTTGTTAGGCATTGATCTATCCAGCTAGGCTATCACCTCCTTTTATCTCCATGGATAACTATGAGATGCTAATGAAAAAAAAAAATAGTGAGTTGTGCTATCTAACATTACAATGTCAAGACAAATACAGTAGACACTTATAAGATAAGTAGGTTGAACAAGTGATGCATAGATGATAATCATATGGAGTTTACTTTTATCATTGAATTGTTATCTAGATCATAATAGTGCATATAATCCCTTGACCTAAAATGACAAGGTTATCTCATGTATATATGGTTTGAGATTGACACTACTTATACACTTGTACAAAATATGTATGAGTGTAACAACATATGTTGGCTCTGATTAGTTATACATGGAGATAGGTGTTTGAGAAAATAGAAGAGAATTTGTGGATGAAGAAGAGAAATTGTGATGGAAAAGCTTGATTCACTCTGTCAAGCTTGGTATGTAGTTATACATCTGTGCAGGATACAAATTTGGAAGACAATGATTCTAGTCACATTATTATAGTTGATTATAATCTATAATTTAGCCAAAAATATAGCAGCTAAAAGAGGAACACATCAAGATAATCAAATCAAGATTAAAGGAGCGGAAGCATGAAAAACACAAGTTTAGATCTTTAAAATTCAAAATTTTTCCTCTAGGGTCACACGCATCATGCAAGATTTATTTTTATCTATTTGATTTCAATGATAAACAACATATTAAAAATTTGCTCTGATAGCACTAAAACATGTCACACCTTGCCTCTCTGTAAGGCATAACATTATCTCGTAGTATACCTAATGAATTACTGACTCCATCTATCAATAACCCATTATATACACTATAAGGAATTTTAAAATAATTTTCTTACTTTTTGAAAGTGGTGAGCATTTCTAGTAGGCATTAAAAACTTTTAATTGAAGTTTAAAAGTTATGTAAATTTTTTTGTCCACTTTTATTTTTTCGCAAATTTTAGAAAAATTTCGACAGAGTGCCGGCTATAATTGAGAAAAACCAAAATTTTTATCTGTAGAAAACACTTCCAAATACACCACTTCAACCAATCTCAACCACCATTAAAACTCAAGTCAACATAATTTTCCCCAATTTCCACAATTTAAATCAATTTCAAACTCAAATAATTCAGAAATAATACTAAATAGTTTTCATTCACATTCCATTCAAGAAACATTAATTTACATTCATCAGTCTAAATTAAATCAGAAAATCAAAAATAATATTATTACAAAATCTGTATAATTGCTCACGACCAATTTACAAATATACATACAGTTACATACATCAAAATAAATATGTACAATCAGGGCATAAAATTATACCCGACAAAAGGCCCAGAAATAGCTCTGAAATCCTCAGCAGCTCACTCCACTGCTCTACTAGTCTCTCTATCTGCTACAGCAATAAACAGCCATCGCTGAGTACTGTGACTCAGTGGTGCACAATATACTAAAATACAATTTTATGTATAAATCAAATCATATTTATTCAATTATGATGCTGAAAATGAAAAGCATATACAAAACACAATTTATACTTTTAGTCAGACATACTTATTTTGGAAATCACAAAACAAATTTCATACAGTTATATCATGCCATCATTACAATGTTCATCTCAATACCCAGAGGCTTATGAGGAATCTCAATGCTAGCTAGCTCAATCTATGGGTGCCCATTCAATTTCTTCTTCTACTAGCACACACCTTAACACTTCAGCCAGAGAGGGAATCAAAATTTAAAACTAATTCCTCCCACTAGTCATGCTAGTGAGGCATTCAAATATATGGTCATGACACAATGGTTTCAAAACTATCTTAGCAATTTACTAAACATTTATTGACAATTCAAACACATGTAATTAAATTCCAACAATTTAGGTCAAAAGTATAATATTCATTTCAGTCACAAATTTGCAATCAAAATAAATCATAATTTATTCATCAAAACAAAGTGCCAAAGAGAATTTACAGAAAGATTTTAGGTTGTGCACAAACCTTGTACGAATCGCCTCTAAGCCATGACTCGGTGATTCAAATTCTTTTTCAATATTCTTTTCAACTGAAATACACAATTTTATAGTGTTTCAGTATCACAACTTATAATAAATCCAATAAATAAATTCATAATTACTTATGTCTAGCCCTAATATGCTTAAATTAACGTTCTTTGCAAATTTGTATTTTGGGGTTACTATTCACGATACTATTCAAGTTAAATTGCTAACTTTCTTATGCTTAATAGATATGCAAATTTCAATTTCACCCACATACCACATTTTGGTTGCTTTATTTTTGCTTATGGTTGCCCCTTCAATTTTTAGATCTCCTAGGCACAATTTCAAATTTTTAGTTTTAATGTCCTATTTTGCATTGTTCCATTGGTCATGTTGCCATGGGAATTTGGCTAATTGTTCTTCATAGAAGTTGTTCCTTATTGTCTTAGCATTAATCCCCCTTTTGAATCACTCCATTCAGAGTTTTGTAGCCCAAGATATGGCCTTTTGAACATGGCTGGCGGATTGGTCTAATCCAAATTTCTAGGCACCTAATTTGGTTCTGCGCTTTTGGACCACTAATTTTAGGTAGAAAAATGATTGGGTTGTGGGCAGAATTTGGGTTTGTGTTCTACATGAAAGTTGTAGTGCTATGTCATACCTTTCCAATGCCATAATAATCAGGTCATTTGGACCTATATAGACCAAGTTATGGGCAAATGAACAAACACTGTTCATTTGGTCATTTTCGTACAGTGGCAATGCACTACACTCGGGTTTGACCTAATTTTTCACTATGTTAATGTCATTTTCTGGGCATGGTTTCTGAATGAAAAATGGGTCATTAGGTGTCTAATTTCATTCTCAATTGGTCTCACACCAATTGGGTTGGTAAATTTTCAGTTTTAGTCCCTAAGAGGGACCTAGGTCAAGCTGCCAGAATAGTGACCCTAACCAATCCGAATTGCAATTTCATTCTACCAATTCAAACACACCACAAATAGTCCCAATTGACCATTTTCAAACTCAGTCAAGTTCATTTGCATCATTTGACCATTTCCTCAATTTTTCCCAAATTTTTAAGATGCTCAAGAACCCTAATTACACAATTGTACACATTAATGTAATTAAAATGTATAATCATTGTCTATACACCTAATTCACCTCAACTAGCCATTCAATTTCCCCAAATTCATTCAATTCACACCCCACCTAATGCTAGCTGAATTCCTAATTAATCCCCCATAGTTTTTTTCTTTTGATTTTTAGGTTGAAATCTAAATGAACTTAACTTAAAACATATGCTTTAACTAAAGAATTTCACTTTAAATACTTACCTCAATTTTGAAGTTCAATCAATCAATTTCTTCTCTCTTTTCTTCTTTCTTTTCTCTTCAATCTCCTTCTTAAGTTGGGATAACAAGTTTTTATGAAGTGATTGAGGAAGAAATTAGGGTTTAGTGGGGGATTTAAAGCTTGGAATAAGCTTTAATGGAAGTTCATCAATGGTGGTGCTAAGGGAGATGGGCAGCCAAACTTGGAGAGGAAGGAGAAGTGTGATTGGCTTTTTAATTTTTTTTGTGTATTTTTATGTCTTATTAAGTGTTGTTAACTTGGTCAAAAAATGTGGGAAAATGAAATTAATTTTGACATCACAATTGATGTCATCAACATGATACAATAAAACTTTTTCTTTTATTTTTCCATTTCCTTAATTTTTCATTAGTTCTTTAATTAAATTCTCAGCTCCTAAATTTTCATTTCTCCGATTTTATTGGACAGTTAGGTCAGGAGTCACCTCTAGGGGTGAATTGACCAAATTGCCCCTCGCCGGTCTATTCCGGTTTGCAAGTTATTCGATATTTCTTCCGAATCTCTGACCTAATTATTTGACCTACTTATTAGTTCTTTTCTGTGATTTTCTCTTTTCACTAGGTTGGCAATAGTCCTGAGGATCGCGGCGTCACATTTTTGATTCAAAATTCGATTACGATTGCCTTGTGATCACTTCCTTGAATAGTCACCCATCGCTGTGACTCCCAACTCATTTAAACTTTATGTTCTGTTTTTCTTATTTATACTTAATTATCTGAAAATCACTAATTATTTACGTTCAAGGCTTATCTAGGTGTCTTAGATGTGATTCTAATCTTCTTAATTATTCGGACCGACACCGGTCACCGGAATAGTGAAATATACCAGGCTATGCATATAGGGGTGTTACACAAATTACCTGATTCTTGAACCCATGAAAATCTTAGACATAGTAGAGCAACTTTCATGAGGAAAAAAAATCCAAATTCTGACCATTACCTAATCAAATTGCTAACCAAAGTTAACTCATCAAAGCGCAAAACAAAAATTGCCCAGAAATTTTGGATATTGACTAATTCGGCTAGTTATGGTAAAAGTGCCATAACTTGAGCTACAAAAATCCAAATGGACTGATTCAAAAACGGAATTAAAGTAGAGACATTAAGGAACAACTTTGATGAAGAAAACTTAGCCAAATTCCCATTGTAAAATAGTCCAATGGAATAGTAAACATAGGTGCTAAAATCTGAAATTTTGGAATTACTTCTTGTGAGCCTTGAATTGCAATTGTTAATTAATGCCAACAAGTTTATAACTCAAAATGTGGTATGACCATGTATTTAGAACTTGTATACCTATTAGTGATGAGATAGTTAAAATTTGCATGAATAGTAATGTTAATAGTAACCCCAATAACATCAAATATAAAAATCCAAAACCTAAATGGCTTACACCTAAATCATGTGGATAGGTAGATGGGGCTTGTATTCCCATCATAGAACACATAATACCTTAGTAATATTACTTGAAATATGAAATGTAATTTACATAAATGGATTGTTAATTGTATAAATGAGGTAAAGTAGTCATTAGGACTTATGTCTCCATTATAAATAGAATAATAATACCTTACATAATAAATGGCACATGAGAGGAAACAATGTGAATTATAAACACTTGTTCCCATCAAGAGAGAAAAGAAGAATGCTTAAGTACAATGGTACATGAAAACAACTAATTTGAATTGTGATCAATATGGATGATATAATGAATGTATAAATTATGTAGAAATGTAATTAGGAAATTTATACTTCCATCATAACTAGAACTAAAATACTACAAAATATAAATAGAAAATATAATAAAATAATAAAACATATTAATACTTAATGGTACTAATGTGCCTATGTATTACCTAGATACGTGTGTTAGATTGGATAGATTGGCATGCCAATAGGGGATTGATTTAGCAGTACTACGTAAGATTTTACACCTGTATTCATGGCTTTATGCCCATATTTATAGCTTGTATCCCTGACTATTTGTTACCATGGCTTTTTAGCCATATCGATTGCATACGTAGTTGACATTTTGCGTCCCATGGTATGATGGCCCGAGGCACCACGGTGTCCAGTTCTAGCTATATTGATTGCATACATGGTTAACGTACGCGTCCCATGGTATGACAGCTCGAGACACCATGGTGTTCAAGACTAGTTTACCCACTTATCCAGATTTAGTTAGCTTGTCATAGGTTACTTGGGCAGTAAAATTTGTTAAGAATAGTGGAAATTAAATGAATGAGTAAAAAGGATCTGAAATGAACTAGATTAGCTCTAAAAATTTTACTTATTATATAACAATCCAAAACACCTAGAAAGTGTTTAGTGAAATGATAACAAGATTAGCAAAATAAATATAACTTAAATAAATATTACAAATGCATCTTCTATAATAATATGAATATAAATTCAATATTTTTATTTATTTTGAATATTGAATATTATTACTGTAAATTTATGAACTAAGCGCTTCTAAAGAGGAATTAAAGGATAAAAGATAGTTAATATTAGAAATTTTATATGAAATCAGAATAATTCTTAACCATACAAATTTTGTTCCATTATTTATCTTTATTTGTATATATTATTTCCTTATCGTATTATTACACTACTAAGCAGAAATGCTTAGCGCGATGGATTGTTTCCCTCGTGTAGGTACTGAAGATAAAGCCCAGTGGACATTAAACTAGGATTTTAGAGTTTGAATCTGCAGAAGTGCCCAGGTTGTCACCTCCTCAATAATGCATATAGATAGGGCTCATATAGGTCATAGTAATGTATTACGTACATCATAGATATTCCCTATGTTGTATTGTAAATTATGAAATTGTATTTAATATGTATGTGATGTAAATTAATAAATTAGCTCTTTCATGTGTAATTAGTTTGTAGATCATGCAAATTAATGCAAATTTGAGAATTTTTATATATGAATTGAGTATGAATGGAAATGTATGAAAATAAATGTGCAGTTGAAATATATAAATGATATTTTAAATGATAAGATGATTATGATGAAGATATGAATGAAATTAGTGTATGAAATTATTATCGAAATTTTTAAACAGGTGAATATGGAGACATGCCAAACTATAATAGAATAGGGGAAACTCTGTCAGTTTCTCTTTAGATATAAAATTTATTTTTAAAATATAACGAGAACAAAATTATTAAAGGAATAAAGTAAGATAAGATAGGGTGCTCCGGCACCGAGTGTGACATACCTTGCTCGGTTGCACTATAGACCAGGTAAGGGCTGTTACATATTTTTATCTTGTGTGCATTTTCATCTTCAATTTATATTTATTTCATTTTCATTCATTTTAGAGAACATTTTGATTTTAGGAAAAAAGTTTCATTTCCACATTCATTTGAGTGAATATTTTCTTTTCGCACTCATTTCAGGAAACGTTTTCATTTCAGGAAGCATTTTCATTTTCATTCCCATATTCATTTGAGTGAACATTTTTCATTTTACACTTGTTTTAGGAAATGTTTTCATTTTCATTGTTTTTTTTTATTAGTATCTTCACTTTCATTTTTCGTTTGTTTTAATTTTTAATCCTTTTTTATTTATAGTTCCAATTCTAAATCATTTTCCATTTTTTTGAATCATCTATTTTTCATCCTCATTTCATTATCCCTAAAAAGTCATCACTAAACTAGCCTTTAATGACTCAATCGTTATTATGTATAGTTCATACCTAAGAGAGAAACATCCCGAGTGAGAATAAGATTTCCCCAAGAGAGCAAAATCCCTATTGAGCGTAGGACTTCCCAATGGAAAGAAAAGAGAGAAAACATCCATAATGAGTAATGGATTTCTAATGAGAGTGACATTTCCTAGTGGGAGAAAAGAAAGAAAACATCCTAGAGAGTAGGATTCCCCTAAGAGGGAAAAATCTGTAATAAGAGTAGGATTTCCTAATGGAAAGAAAAGATTGAAAACACCTTAGTGAGAATATGATTTCCCCAAGAGAGAAAATCCTAATTAGAGTGGGATTTTCCAATGGAGGAAAAAAAGAGAAAACATTCCTAGTGAGAATAGGACTTCCCTAAGGGAGAAAAATCCCTGGTGGGAGTAGGATATCCCTAGTGAAGAAAAAAATAGAAAACATTCCAAGTGAGAGTAGAATTTCCCAAGTAGAGAGAGAGAGAACATCCCCAGTAAAAATAAAATTTCCTCAATGGAAAGTAAAAAGAAGCGAGAAACAAGGCAAAAGAATGGTCTATGGTGAAAAGTCAAGTCAAGAAAGAAAGAAACCAAAAGAAAAGAAATGAAGAAAATAGCGAAACTAAAGCAAAGAGAAACAAAAATCAAGAGTGAGAAAACAAACAAAGTGAGTGAAGTGCCTAAGATCGAGGTTGTAGAGCCATAGAAATTTTAGTTTGAAAGGCTTAAAATTATTATTTTATTATGTATTAGAAAGTTTTTAAGATTTTAAATATTTAGTTTTAGTTCTATAATATTTTAATAATATCTAATTTAAAATAATTTTTCTAATATTTATTCAAATAATTTCAATTATATATGGTAATTCATAATTTTTTATAGTTTAAAGATACTTTGGACTAAATTGAAATGCCTTAAAAAGTATAGGGGCTGATTTGTAATTTTATTTGAAATTGAAAATGAATTATAAAAAAAAAAGATCAAAATGTAGACAAGCCTATGTTTTGCAGGCCAAAAGCCCCCTTCTTTTTTTATTCTTCCCTTTCCCTCCTTTGCTTTCCCAATGACTGAAGGCCAAACGCCACCAATGATGCATCCAGCTGGACAGGTGAGTCCTAATCCAAACTCGACCAGTGGTGATGGTGATGGAGGCAACGAATTTTCAATGGGACAGTGCAAGGAGGAGAGATTGTGAGGCATTGGGATCATACAACATTTCCTGCCATCTCTGGTGCTGGTTTGCCCTAATGTTAGTGGGGCCTAACTCGGCATACTCTAGGTTCCCTTTTTTACCAATCTCATTGGTTTTCGTGGAGTTTTTCAACCAACCTCATTGGTTTTCGTGGAGTTTTTCAATGAGGGAGAAAAAAGAAAAATTAAGATTTTGGGTAAAATCTCAACCATTTTGCGAACTGCCCAGACAATTTGATATCAATAATAGACACTCTATGACATAATCTTCTTTATGACACCAACCACACCATTATTGAACCTTGGATGACAAAGATGCCTATTAGATGGCTAAGAGCAGATTTTTTAAAAAATGACATTGGGATCATGATCAATGGTATCTTGTCATTCCAAATGCATCTTCATATTAATGATAACTAATCGACATTCAGGACTACGTTTCTAGTCGGATGGCGACGCAATAGACTATCTTGGAAGGAAATCATGCTTATAGGCATTCCTAGTGTTTTCAAATGCTCTCGATGCATTCCAAGTAGTAGAATCAACAAAGGTAAACCTTAACTCAACTAGTGTATTTTTTACCTAGAGCTAGGGTTGCTGATTAAATAGTAAAATATTCTTAGCATTTTAAAAATGATTAAAATGAATTGTAAGGATTTAAGGGCAATTTAATGCACCTTCAATGAGTTGTGCTATCTAACATTACAATGTCAAGACAAATACAGTAGACACTTATAAGATAAGTAGGTTGAACAAGTGATGCATAGATGATAATCATATGGAGTTTACTTTTATCCTTGAAATGTTATCTAGATCATAATAGTGCATATAATCCCTTGACCTAAAATGACAAGGTTATCTCATGTATATATGGTTTGAGTTTGACACTACTTATACACTTGTACAAAATATGTATGAGTGTAACAACATATGTTGGCTCTGATTAGTTATACATGGAGATAGGTGTTTGAGAAAATAAAAGAGAATTTGTGGATGAAGAAGAGAAACTGTGATGGAAAAGCTTGATTCATTCTGTCAAGCTTGGTATGTATTTATACATCTGTGTAGGAAACAAATTAGGAAGATAATGTTTCTAATTACATAATTACAGTTAATTATAATCTATAATTTATCCTAAAATATAGTAGCTAAAAGAGGAACAAATCAAGACAATTAAATCAAGATTGAAGGAGCGGAAGCATGAAAAACATAAGTTTACATCATTAAAATTCAAAATTTTTCATTTAGGGTCACATGCATCATGCAAGATTTATTTTTATCTATTTGATTTCAATGATAAACAACATTTTAAAACTCTTTTAATATATTTTTGGAACTACATTTGCCATTTAAGATTTTAGAATTAATTAGATTAATTATTAGAACCCTAGATTAGATCAAGAACAAGTGCACTAACCTTTTTGATGCACTACAGTGTGTTTGGCACCTTTGGGATGCATCTTTAGGACATCAGATGTTGTCCCTCTTGCTTGTCCACACCAAGATCACCTATGGCAGCCCTTGAACAGCTTCTAAAGCTTTTTCTATGATTTAGAAAATCAATTTATGCCTTTTGAGAGATTACATATGTAAACAGGACACTAGAAACGATTTCTAGTATTTTTAATTCAAGAGATTGTTTGCTAATCTCTTTGAATTGATGAGAGATGAAGAAGAAGAGAAGGAAGAGTGTTCTTTAGGTGGCGGTACCAAGGAGTAAGTGGTAGCTTATAATTTTGTTCTTTCATCCTTACACTTATATAGCTAGGTCACCACTTAAAACTCTTACCACATGTCACCTTCAGATTAGCTCTAGGTTTAATTGACCTAATCACATTGTGCCAAGTGTCAAAACTATATTTAATCTTGACTTTGATTATCTTACATGATTAAAAGACATTTGGCAAGCTTATGTGTAGTGCCAGGTGTCATCATCTCATAGTGCTACATATCACCCTATGAAATGATCAAAATACCCTGTATCTTAATTTTGAGTTCTCAATCCAAAATAATTATTTCTCTTCTTCTAATCAATTTATATCAAATATAAATTAATTAATTAATCTCTATTAATTAATTTCTTATTAATTAAATTCATATTTAAACACTTTAAATATAAATTTAACTTATACTGTACATCCAATAACATAGATTTGGTTTCAAGCCACGCTAGGGACTTTGCAATCTAATTGTAAACCAAACCTATTTAATTAATCAATTAAACTCTTTAATTAATTAATTAAATCATATTTAATTTGGTGATTACTTGTGTATGTGTGTGACTTACTAGGCTCATCACTAATTGGCAATGAGATATGATATCAACTCTTAATATCATCAGAACTCTTTCTTACCATAAATGATTTCTCTAAATCATTTTATGCACCTCATAGACCATAGTTATCACCTAGCATAGCATGCCATGGTCACCCAATTAGTAATAAGGTTTACCTTAAATGAACCTCTAATCATATGTTACCATGCACTAGAATCTCTCTGTTACAAAATCCCAATTCGAGTTGGAGTCATGGTTTATGTCAAACCCCATTTGCTATGAATATTATGTTCTCTTTTAATTCTAGTTCTTGATTAAAAGATTTTTCTCATCAGAAACTCTTTTTTGCTTAAATCTATACATCTGGCCAGAGCTTGAAACATCAAGAACAATTAAATGAACATAGGATTTTATCCCTATTTTCTTAGAGGAATAGATTCCATCTTGATCAACACCTATCTCCATATATAACTAGTAGAAGCCAACACATGCCCATATACCCATACACAGTACAAGTATGAAAGCAGTATCAAACTCAAACCACCTATATACAAGATAACTGTGCTATCTCAGGTCTAAAGATTATATGCACTGATATGATTTATAACAATGCATTGATAAGAGTAAACTCCATGTGCTTGTCATAAGTGTCACTGGTTTGACCTACTTATCATGTATAAGTGCCTATCATGTTTGTTATATGGCATGAGACTCACCATTCCATTTTATTTACATCTCATATAAATAACTTGGGAACAAACATGATTACAATCTTTCTGGATAAGTCATGTCCTTATTGTGAAGTATCATCAATTGTGAACCTATTTATGATACTTTGTGCTAGAGATACTGTCACTCATATTCTTAACAACTTAAGAGTTGAATTTCTAACAAAATATCAATGGACCTTTTCTATTACACATAAATATATTATGTAAACGAAAAAGTGAAAATGCCTTTTATTAATAAAAGATGTACAAGATACATAGTGAATGATATGCTCTAGGGCATACTACTAATAATCTCCCACTAGCACTAGAGTCATTCATTACAATATCATAGACCCATCTTCTCAAGATGTCGGTTTAACTGAGCTTGTGACAAAGGCTCAGTGATGGATCAACTATATTTTCAGCTAATGCTATTTTACGCATGGCTATATCGCCTTGCTCAACTATCTCTGATAATGTGGTAGTGCCTTTCTATGTATTTCGATTTCTGGTGAGACCGAGCTTCCTTTTATCCAAACAACTTTTTTTGCAGCATCTGATGCAGCAATATACGCAGCCTCTGTAGTGGAATCTGCAGTCATACTTTGTTTAGAACTCTTCCAACTGACTGCACCTCTATTACAAATGAACACATACCCAGAGGTAGACTTTCTATCATCGATATTTGATTGCAAATCAGAATCAGTGTAACCATCCAATTATAAGTCTCTGCCTCTATATATCAAGAGTAAATCCTTAGTTCTTCTCAAGTACTTAAGGATATTCTTGACAGCTATCCAGTGTTCCAAACCTGGATTGGATTGGTACCTGCTAGTCAAACTAACAGCATATGCGATATCCAGCCTAGTACACAATATTGCATACATCAAACTTCTAATAACCGAAGCATATGGAATCCTGGCCATTTTATCTCTTTCTTCAGGTGTCTTTGGAGACATCTCTTTAGAAAAGTGGATACCATGTCGCACTGGTAACAATCCTCTCTTAGAATCAAGCATGTTAAACCTCTTTTACACCTTTTTCAAGTATAGACTTTGGGATAAACCAATTATTCTTTTCGCTTTATCTCTATAGATGCGAATCCCAAGAATATAGGTTGCCTCCCCTAAGTCTTTCATAGAGAATGTATTTGACAACCATACCTTTACAGTTGTCAACATACCTGTGTCATTACCCATCAACAAAATGTCATCCACATATAAGACAAGGAAAGTGATAGCACTATCACTAACCTTCTTATATACACATGGCTCATCCTCATTTTCGATAAAACCAAATGACTTAATGGCTTCAACAAAATAGATGTTCCAACTCCTCAAAGCTTGTTTCAACCCATAAATGGATCGCTTTAGCTTGCATACTTTGAAACCATATTGGGATTCAAAACCCCTAGGTTGTTCCATGAAAATGTTTTCTTCAATGTATCCATTGAGAAAAGGCATTTGACATCCATCTGCAAAATCTCATAATCATAGTATGCAGCTATTGCTAATAGAATCCTAATTGATTTAAGTATGGCAACAGGCAAGAAAGTCTCCTCATAGTCGATTCCTTGCCTTTGGCGAAACCCTTTCGCTACTAGCCTTGCCTTATAGGTCTCTACCTTTCCATCAAAACCAATTTTCTTCTTGAAAACCCTTTTGTTCCCTATAGGTACAATACCTTCAGAAGGGTTAACAAGATCCCAAACTTGATTCTTATACATGGAATCAATCTTGAATTTCATAGCATCAATCCATTTTGAAGAGTCTATATCTGATATAGCTGCTTCATAGGTAAGTGGATCATCTCCATGATCTACTTCTTCATGAGTAGACAACTTTTGTTCTTCTTCATGAAGAAACCATATCTCACTGGTGGGTGAGATACCCTGGTTGTTCTACGAGGAACAGCTATAGATGTTTCATTGATAGGCGTAGGTTGACTAGATGGATTTATATCTATCTGATATGTTGGTTGGTCAATTCTCCAATTCTAACTCTATTTGCCTTCCTTTGCCTCCTTCTTGAACAAGCTGTTCAAGAAATGTGGCATCTCTACTTACCACAACCTTTTGTGATGTAGGCAAATAAAAATAATATCCAAAACTATATTTTAGATATCCAACAAATTAACCATTTTCTGATCTGGTTTCCAATTTATCAGTGTTCAGCTTTTTGATATAAGCTGGACAACCCCAAATCGTAACATGCTTAAGACTTGGTTTTCTTCTATGCCATATCTCATAAGGTGTGGAAGATACTGATTTTGATGGAATTCTATTCAGAATATGCAAAGTTGATTCTAATGCAAATTCCCAAAAGGAGATTGGCATATCAGTATAGCTCATCATACTACGTACCATATCCAATAGGGTACAATTTCTCCTTTTAGATACACCATTCAGCTGTGGTGTTCCTGGAGGAGTCAGCTGGAAACAATGCTATGCTCTCTCAATTATTCATCAAATTCAGTACTCAAGTATTCACCTCCACGATCTGATCGAAGAGCTTTAATACTCTTTCCTGTTTGATTTTCTACTTCAGATTTAAATTCTTTGAATTTTTCAAAGGATTCATGTTTGTATTTCATCAAATACAAATACCCAAACCTTGATTTATCATCAGTAAAGGTAATAAAGTAATGAAAACCACCTCGAGCCATTTTCTTAAATGGACCACATACATTACTATGTATGAGCTCCAAAATATTTTCAGCTCTTAGCCCTTGTCCTACAAAAGGTGATCTAGTCATTTTGCCCTGAAGGCAAGATTCACAAGTTGGAGTAGGCTCAGAGCCCAATGAGGATAGAATCCCTATTTTCTCCAGTTTCGCAATCCTATCTTCTGCAACATGACCTTACCTTAAGTGCCAAATATATTTTGAACTTGAGTTGATTTTCACCACGGCATTGCATTCATTTAGATCACTTGCATTCATTTTGTGTTTTTCATTATTATCCAAATAATAAAGACCATCATTCATATAACCCAAACCAACATATTTATTTCCAAAATAAATATTGCAAACATCATTTGTGAACTTAAATTCGTAGCCCTTTCTAGTCAAACTAGATGTAGAAATGATGTTCTTAAAAGCATCAGGTGCATATAAAATATTATCCAAACACATAACATGTCCAAACATGTAAAAAGATTTAGATTCTATGGCTAAAGCTTCAACAGTTGAGCCATCGCCAATCCGGAGTGTCACACCTTATCCCTGGTAAGGCATGACATGTTCCTGTAACATACCTAATGAATTACCGAACTCCACTTACCGATAACCCATTAGTTATGCTACAAAGGATTTTAAAACAAATCATAGCTTTTTATCTTATCAATTCTTTTGCGGAAAACTGCATTAGAATAGTTAAAATTCCATGTAAACATTCATTGGAAATAATGATAGAATAAATACTGCAAAAGTTACATTTTCATAAGTCTCAAAGTGAAATACAAAATAGTTACAAACTCAAAATGTGATAGTAATGCCGTGCTTTTAAATACAAACTGCTCAATATCTGTACATTCATACATATAGGTACAAAATACATCAAAAGGAAATTATAGGGATATACCTACGATATATACCCACAATCAATACCAAATACTGCTTCTAAGTCTCTCGGTAGCCTTCTCCTTCCTTACCTGCGACAGCATAAAGAAGTTATCGCTGAGTATATCACTCAGTGGTGCACAACTAATAACTTTAAAACTTAAGGTAAAATGCAATTTGTCAAAGCATAATAAATCACATTTTTCTTAAACATGAAAACTTCAAAATAGTTCTAAGTCCATAAGAGCCATTTATTAGAATAACATTGCAAATGAGAAATCACACTTCATAAATCGAAATTCACAAAGCATTAGCATTGCCAATATCAACACACAGTTTAGGCCATGACACAAAATTTCACGATCAGTGCCGTCTTGTACACTACGACAAAGCAATCTCAACCTCACTAACCATTATTAATGAGGGAAGGGCTAGCTAGCTAGCTAATAAGTACTCATGTAGTCTTACCTCACTAACCATTATTAATGGAAGACATAATCAATATCAATTATCAAACCCAAGTAGCCATTACTACTGGGGAGTTTCAAAAGAGACTGTCATGCTAACTGTGGTTTCAAAATAGTTGCCAAAAATTTTTCACTCAACAATCACATTTATAAACCAATAAACACATTTAAATTCATCACAATATCCAAATAAAGGTGGCAACACCCAAGTTTCTTAAATATAAGAGAAAAACCATATTTCAGTCAAAGTAAACTTGTTCAAAGCAAACTCATTCAAATAAACACATTCCAAGCAATTTACAAGTTTAAAAATGAAGAAAAGGTTAGTTGTGCACAAACCTTCAATGCTCTCCTTTCTCTTTACTCACTATTCCTTGTCCGTTCCAACTTCTTTTTCTACTGAAAATACACAAATAGAATACCTTAATAGCAATCTCAATTTCTGCCAAAAACTCATTATATGCATGTCTAATGCAACCCAAGTTAGCTTTGTAAATTTTAGAAAATTTTGGTTTTGGATAGCTTGGTGCCCCAATCTTTGAATCTAATTTTTACCTAGTTTCGATCATAATTTGGTGAAGTGTCCTTCATGAAAATTGTTCATCTAGGTCTTAAATTTCTTTTCCTTTTTGAATCGCCTAATTTGGAGCCGTGTAGCTCAAGTTATGCCTAAAACACAATTACTGTTCACATCACTATTCATGCTACAGATTTAGTTCTAGCAGATTTATTGATCCAACTTCGTTCAGCAATTTGATCAAGTTAAGTCTATAATTATGTCTAATGTTCTTCATAGGAAATGTTTTATTATGTCTTAGGTTTCCATAGGTTTAAGAATCGTCTAAATTGGAGTTTTCTAGAGAGAGTTATGGCCATACAAAGTTTACTGTTCATATGGTAAATTTACAATTCTGCAGATTCAGTGATTCAACTTTGTTCAGCAATTTGATTGGGTTAAGTCCATAATTTGGCCTCAAGTTCTTCATATGAAATGTTCTACTATGCCTTAGGTTTCCATCGGTTCAAGAATTGCCTAAATCAGAGTTTGCTAGGGAGAGTTATGGCCATGCAAAATTTATTATTCATATAGTCAAATTCTGTAGGTTCTAGAATTGTGTCTCTAAGATCAAGCCAAGGTTTAGGCAATTTCTAGGCAGTTTCTGGGGTGGGTCTCTTCATGAAAATTCTAACCCTATGTCTTAAGTTTCATTTCCAATTGGTTTCACACCAATTGGAGTTGTGTAGCTCAATTTATGGGCTGTCAAACACACTGAACTCAATGTGCAAATTGTGCCCTAGGTTTAAATTTTTCATTTCTTCAATTATTCCCTCTAACCAACCTCAATTCACATTTAATTCACCCAAAATAACTATAATTTAGCATTGACACATCAATGGCACTTCCTAGCACAAACCCCACAATTTTCAAACACTAAAGTTTATAATTTTCGCTAATCCTGCCATTTCATTACTTTCATTCATCAACCCAATGACAATTCAAACTAAATAACCTCAAATGATCATAATTTAACACTACACACACTAATTTCACTCTCCAGCACCAAAACTCAATTTTCCCATGAACCCTAATCTCCCATAATTAAATTTATACACATTTTATGCAATTTCTTTGCTCTAATCATGCATACTACTTCAACTAAGCTTGATTTCATCATCATTTTTATTGAAATATATCAAACCCTAATTTTTCTCCAATTTGGCCAAAACCCTAGTTTAGGTTCCATGCATGTTTCCTTTTATTTTCTTATGAAATTTCATCATAGTCTAACTTAATTTAAGGTTTGTATAACAAAATGAGCATTAAAGAACTTACCTCTTGATGACTTCCTTCCAACTCTCCAAATCTTCAATTTTTTTTGAATCTCTTATTTCCCCTTGCTTTTAATCTCTAAATCAAATATTAATTTGATTCTCTCTACCAATTAGATGCAAAACCCATGGAGGAAAAGCAAGGAATTGAGTTTTGAGAATGGGTGTCAATGGAGAAAGAAGGAAGAAGAAGAAAGAAAAAAAAAAGAGAGAAGGAGAGAGAGTGGGTGGTAGCTAAATGGGAAAGAAAGGGAGGGTTTTGTCTTCTTGTATACTTATTTATTCCTTTTTAATTCATTTAATGAGTTGTCCAAAGCCCATTGGTCCCTTAAATTTTAATTAGGTCAAAAAATGGAATTCAAATTCTAGATTTGTGCCTCTTTCATTTTCTTTTCACTTTTACTCTAATTTTGCCCTCAATATTTCTTCATAATTTAATATTTTATTTTCATTTAATTAAATTGACATTTTGGTCAAAAATCAACTCTTAAAGTGAATTGATCAAAATGCCCCTTATCTGGTCATAATCCCTTTTTTACAATATACCCGGTGAGTCCTTATATTTTTTGGTCACTTAAATTTTTATTATGTCTATCTCAATTAATTTTCTATTTATTTTTTATTCTCAAGGTGTCTTTGAATAGTACTAGTTACAGACCAAAAATGGTACTATTCATAACTCGGAGGTTCGGGGTGTTACAATTCTCCTCTCCTTAAAAATAAATTTCGTCCTCGTAATTTACCTGGTCTCATTTTCTAAATAGTTGTGGGTGCTGTCTCCTCATGTCATCCTCACGCTCCCATGTAGCCTTCTAGCCTGAATGATGGTTCCACAACACTTTGACTAGAGGTATCTATTTGTTCCTCAGCTGTTTTACCTCATATGCCAAGATCTTTATGGGCTCTTCATCATATGTCAGGTCTGATTCACCTCAATCTCCTTTACTGGCAAAATGTGAGAGGAGTCTGATCTATACCTCTTCAACATGGAGACATCGAAGACATTGTGAATCTTTTCCAATTCCGGAGGCAATGCAAGTTTATATGCCAATGGACCCACTCTTTCCAAAACCTCATACGGCCCAGTGAAGCGAGGACTTAGTTTCTCCTTTCTACCGAACCTCATAATCCTCTTCCATGGGAAAACTTTCAAGAACACCTTGTCACCCACCTTTGTCTGAATATCTCTTCTCTTTAAGTCAATGTAGGACTTGTCTATCCGTTGCAACTTTGAGTCTCTCTAATGAGCTTAACCTTTTCTTTTATGCTGCACTAATTACGGACCAATCAACTTCCTCTGCCCACTTCATCCCAACACAAGGGAGTTTTACACTTCCTACCATAAAGTGCTTCGTATGGAGGCATTAGATGTAGTGATAAGCTGTTGTTGTAGGCAAATTCAATTAAAGGCAAGTGTGTGTCCCAACTCCTTCAAACTCAATCACACAAGCCGAAGCATATCCTCCAAAATCTGAATGATCCTTTCGGTGGCGATCTACGTGGATGGAATGCTATACTAAAGTTCAATCTAGTCCCTAGGGCTTTTTGGAGACTACCCCAGAATCTAGAAGTGAACCTAGGATCTCTATCAGACACAATAGACATTGGCACTCCATGCAACCTCACCACTTCGTCAATGTATAGTTTGGCTAATCTTTCCAGGCTGTAATCCATTCTCACTAGCAAAACGTGTGCAAACTTGGTCAATCTATCAACAATAACTCAAACTACATCATGATTCTTTTGTGTACGTGGAAGTCCTATCACGAAATCCATAGTGATTCTTTCCCATTTCCACTCGAGAATTGGCAATCTGTGTAGCAACCCTGTAGGCACTTAGTGTTCTGCCTTTACTTGTTGACAAGTTAGGCATTTGGCAACATATTCTGCAATGTCTTTCTTCATTCCTCTCCACCAATAGTGCTCTTTCACACTTCTGTACATTTTGGATCCACCAGGGTGTATTGCAAAAGGTGAATCATGTGCTTCCTTTAAAATGGTCTAACTCAGTTCAACATTCTTAGGAATGCACATTTTGCCCTTATATAACAATAAGCCCTCATCATTTACTAATAATTCTGGTTTCTTGCCATCCCGAGCCTCATCCATTAACTTGACATACTTATCATCATACGTACCATTGCTTTAATTTGTTACGCGTTGGCTTCACTTGCCAAGTAGCTACCATCTGACCATCTTCATAATCTCCAAATTAGCATGCAATGCCCTTAACTCATTCACCATGGACAATGGAGAAACCCTCAAACCAGCCATAGTCTTGCGACTTAAAGCATCAGCTACAACATTAGCTTTTCCAGACTGATAGTCTATCAAACAATCATAATCTTTTATCAGCTCTAACCATCTCCTCTGCCTCAAATTTAACTCCTTTTGTGTGCCCAAGTACTTCAAACTTTTATGATATATGTATATATAACATCTCTCTCTATACAAGTAATGTCTCCAGATCTTCAAGGCAAAGACAATGGCTGCTAGCTCCAAGTCATGTGTAGGATAATTCCTCTCATGGAGTTTAAGCTGGCGTGAAGCATAGGCAATGACGTTTCTATCTTGCATTAACACACAGCCTAATCCGTTATGAGAAGCATCATTATATATGGTATACTCCTTACCCAAAGTGGGCAAGGTTAGGACTGGAGCTTCAGTTAAACACCTCTTTAACTCATCAAAACTTTCCTGGCACCGATCAGTCCACTGAAATTTTGCATCCTTCCTAAGTAGCTTGGTTAGTGGAGATGCTAGTATGGAGAATCCCTTCACAAACCTTCTGTAATACCCAGCTAAACCAAGGAAACTCCGAACTTCCGTGACATTTCTAGGTGTCTTTCAATTAAGAATGGCTTCTACTTTGCTAGGATCCACCTGGATACCCTCTGTAGATACAATATGCCAAAAAAATGTAATCTCCTTTAGCCAAAACTCACATTTCAATAGTTTGGCATATAACTGCTTCTCCCTCGAAGTCTGCAATACTATCCTCAAGTGCTTGTTGTGTTCCTCTACATTCTTTGAGTACACCAAGATATCATCAATGAACACTACAACAAACTGGTCTAAATATGGCTTGAAGATAGTGTTCATCAGGCCCATAAAAGCAGCTGGAGCATTAGTCATTACCAAGAACTCATAGTGGCCATACCGAGTCCTAAAGGCAGTTTTAGGAATACTTTGCTCTTGCACCCTCAACTGGTAGTAGCCCGATCTCAAGTTAATTTTAGAGAATACGATTGCATCCTTCAAGGATCAAACAAATCATCGATCCGTGCGGAGGATATCTATTCTTTATGGTCACCTTATTCAACTATGCGTAGTCTATGCATAGCGGAGAGTACCATCCTTTTTCTTCAAAAATAATACTGGAGCTCCCCAAGGTGACACGCTAGGGCAGATGAAACCTTTATCTAACAATTCCTGCAATTGCACCTTCAACCCTTTCAACTCAGTAAGTGCCATCCTATAAGGAGTGATGGAGATTGGCTCCACACCAAGCATAGTCTCAATTTCAAACTGCACCTCTCTTTCCGGAGGCAATCCTGGCAATTCTTCCGGAAAGACATCATGAAAAACCCATACCGTAGCAATATCTATCAGATCTGGACACCCCACCTGGGTGTCTATCACAATTGCTACATAAGCTTCACATCCCTTACTAATCATCTTTCTAGCAAGTGCAGCTGAATAGATGTTGGATGGCAATAACTGCCTCTCCCCGTGTATCACTATGTCTGCATACTCGGGAAGACCAAAAGTGACTGTATTCAGTCTACAGTCAATCATGGCGTGATGCCTAACTAACCAATCCATGCCCAAGATGATATCATAATCTCGGAAGGGCATGTCAATTAAGTCTGACTAGAATGTATGTCCTTAGATCACCAAAGGACAATCCTTATACAATTTGTTCACCCTAACCTCTTATCCTAAAGGACTAGTCACTAGCACATCATAATCCAATTTCACGCAAGGAATAGCAACAGAGCATGCAATACTAACACTAGCATAAGAATGTGTAGATATACATCTCTATCAAAAATGGAAAAAGTACCAGCCACAATATCTGATGTCTCAGCTTCATCCCTCTGGCCCATGGTGTACACCCTGACTGGTGCACCACTCTGCTCTGGTTGGCTCACTATGCCCTGGCTGCCAAAAGTGTTACCTCTACCCCTGCCTCTGCCTCTACTAGTTGTCTATTATCCTCTGGAAGCAGAACCTTGAACAGATCCCTCAGTGGTAGTAGGCGGCCCAGATTTGCAGGCACTAGTGCAATCTCTAGCAAAATGCCCACTTCCACCACAGTTGTAACAGGCTCCTATGGCCTTATAACATACTCCTCCATGATTCCTGCCACAGGTTTCACAGGTACGAGCAGGAAAGGAACCCCTAGATGTCTGCTGTCCGAATCTAGGTGGCCTCTGCCTTGAGAATCTTCCCCTACTAGATCCTCTGTTACTTGGTCCCCCAAAGCTCTTCCTCTTACTCGAATTGTTACTTGGACTCTGACCTGTAGGCTTACTGCTCTTCTCTTTTTCAGTGGTTACCTTCTCAGATGCCCCTTCCAGTTCTACCCTTTCCAATTCAAGGGCCTGTGATATCAACCCAGAGAAGTTGTCATGTCGAAACCTAACCACTTGCAATCTCAAACTAGGCCTCAAACCGTTTGCATCTGTCTCTACTGGTAGTGAGTAGGCTTTCAGCATAGTGGCTGAGGCAATAAAAGTCTCTTTCATACTTGGCTACAGTCTTATTCCCTTGCTTCAAACTGAGAAACTCCTGTAGCTTCATATCCACATAGGTATTAGGAACATACTTCTGTCTAAACTCCCTTAGAAAGTCATTCCATGTCAGCACTGGCGGCTCAGCCAAACTGTGGGGAATGGTCTTCCACCACTCATATGCATCTCCATGCAGCAGGGAAACTGAATATTCAAACTTTAACTCATCTGTGCAGTGCAATTTCTTGAAGACCCTCTCCATCCGTTCTAACCATTGTTCAGCTTTCAATGGGTCCACTGTACCCTTGAACTCTGTTGCCCCATTCTTCATTAACTTGTCATATTATGCAGTGGGATGGTGGTTGCCTTTGGAGGTGCTTGCACGGGAGCTTGGACTAGTATATTGCCGACCATTTCTTTGAAATAATGCGACCATCTGCTTTGGCGACAGCGAGAAGCGCATGGGTGGGGGTGCGGTGACCCACTAGCATTCTTAGGAGTTGGGGCCTACCCCTGTACCTCAGCTGCTACTGATTCCTCTACTATGTGATCCCCCTCTTCCATACTGAATCACAAAGAATTCTACTCCCTGGACATCCAACACAAGGAGATTTCTCTCCATTAGTCCATATTTATGATGTAATGCCTTTGTATGTATCAATTAATATGATTGAGCGATTGTACTTATCAAAATTTTTCAAACATGCAATTTCAAAACTTGTGTAAAAATCAAAGCTCGATACTACTAAAACATGTCACACCTTATCCACAGTAAGGCATGACATGTTCTCATAGCATACTTAATGAATTACCGAACTCCACCTACCGATAACCCATTACTTATGCTACAAAGGATTTTAAAACAAATCATATCTTTTATCTTATCAATTTTTTTACGGAAAACTGCATGAGAATAGTTAAAATTCTATGTAAACATTCATTTGAAATAATGATACAATAAATACTGCAAAAGTTACATTTTCATAAGTTTCAAAGTGAAATACAAAATAGTTACAAACTCAAAATGTGATAGCAATGCCGTGCTTTTAGATACAAACTACTCAATGTCCATACATCCATACATATAGGTACAAAATACATCAAAAGGAAATTACAGGGGTATACCTACGATATATACCCATAATCAATACCAAATGCTGCTTCCAAGTCTCTCACTCAGTAGCCTTCTCCTTTCCCTTACCTGCGACAGCATAAAGAAGCTATCACTGAGTATATCACTCAGTGGTGCACAACTAATAACTTTAAAACTTAAGGTAAAATACAATTTGTCAAAGCATAATAAATCACATTTTTCTTAAACATGAAAACTTCACAATAGTTCTAAGTCCATAAGAGCCATTTATTAGAATAACATTGCAAATGAGAAATCACACTTCATAAATCACAATTCACAAAGCATTAGCATTGTCAATATCAACACACAGTTTAGGCCATGACACAAAATTTCACGATCAGTGCCGTGTTGTACACCACGACAAAGCAATCTCAACCTCACTAATCGTTATTAATGAGGGAAGGGCTAGCTAGCTAATGAGTACTCATGTAGTCTTACCCCACTAACCGTTATTAAAGGGAGACATAATCAATATCAATTATCAACTCCAAGTAGCCGTTACTCGGGAGTTCCAAAAGGGATCATGCTAAGCGTGGTTTCAAAATAGTTTCCAAAAATTTTCCACTCAACAATCACATTTATAAACCAATAAACACATTTAAATTCATCACAATATCCAAATAAAGGTGGCAACACCCAAATTTCTTAAATACAAGAGAAAATCATATTTCAGTTCAAAGCAAACTCATTCAAATAAACACATTCCAAGCAATTTACAAGTTTAAAAATGAAAAAAAGGTTAGTTGTGCACAAACCTTCAATGCTCTCCTTTCTCTTTACTCACTATTCCTTGTCCATTTTAACTTCTTTTTCTACTGAAAATACACAAATAGAATACCTCAATACCAATCTCAATTGCTGCCAAAAACTCATTACATGCATGTCTAATGCATCCCAAGTTAGCTTTGCAAATTTTAGAAAATTTTGATTTTGGACAGCTTGGTGCCCCAATTTTGAATCCAATTTTTACCTAGTTTTGATCAAAATTTGGTGAGGTGTTCTTCATGAAAATTGTTCATCTAGGTCTTAACTTTATTTTTCTTTTTGAATCGCCTAATTCGGAGCTATGTAGCTCAAGTTATGTCCAAAACACTATTACTATTCATGTCATTTGTTCATGCTACAAATTTATTACTGTCAGATTTATCGATCCAACTTCGTTCAGAAATTTGATTAAGTTAAGTCCATAATTTGGTCTGATATTCTTCATACGAAATGTTTTATTATGTCTTAGGTTTCCATCGGTTTAAGAATCGCCTAAATTGGATTTTTCTAGAGAGAGTTATGGCCATGCAAATTTTACTGTTCATATGGTAAATCTGTAATTCTGCAAATTCAGTAATTCAATTTTGCTCAGCAATTTGATTGGGTTATGTCCATAATTTGGCCTCAAGTTCTTCATATGAAATGTTCTACTATGCCTTAGGTTTCCATCGGTTCAAGAATTGCCTAAATCGGAGTTTTCTAGAGAGAGTTATGGCCATGTAAAATTTACTGTTCACATGGTCAAATTCTGCAGGTTCCAGAATTGTGTCTCTAAGTTCAAACCAAGGTTTAGGAAATTTCTGGGCAGTTTCTGGGGTGGGTCTCTTCATGAAAATTCTAGCTCTATGTCTTAAGTTTCATTTCCAATTGGTTTCACACCAATTGGAGTTGTGTAGCTCAATTTATGGGCTGTCAAACACACTGAACTCAGCATGCAAATTCTGCCCTAGGTTTAAATTTTTCATTTCTTCAATTATTCCCTCTAACCAACCTCAATTCACATTTAATTCACCCAAAATAACTATAATTTAGCATTGACACATCAATGGCACTTCCTAGCACAAACCCCACAATTTTCAAACACTAAAGTTTACAATTTTCCCTAATCCTGCCATTTCATTACTTTCATTCATCAACCCAATGTCAATTCAAACTAAATAACCTCAAATGATCATAATTTAACACTACACACACCAATTTCACTCTCTAGCACCAAAACCCAATTTTTCCATGAACCCTAATCTCCCATAATTAAATTTATACACATTTCATGCAATTTCTTTGCTCTAATCATGCATACTACTTCAACTAAGCTTGATTTCATCATTATTTTCATTGAAATATATCAAACCCTAATTTTTCTCCAATTTAGACAAAACCCTAGTTTAGGTTCCATGGATGTTTCCTTTCATTTTCTTATGAAATTTCATCATAATCTAACTTAATTTAAGGTTTGTATAACAAAATGAGAATTAAAGAACTTACCTCTTGATGACTTCCTTCCAACTCCCCAAATCTTCAATTTTCTTCTAATCTCTTATTTCCCCTTTCTTTTAATCTCTAAATCAAATATTAATTTGATGCTCTCTACCAATTAGAAGCAAAACCCATAGAGGAAAAGCAAGGAATTGAGTTTTGAGAATGGTGTCAATGGAGAAAGAAGGAAGAAGAAAGAAAAAAAGAGAGAAGGAGAGAGAGTGGGTGGTAGCTAAATGGGAAAGAAAGGGAGGGTTTTGTCTTCTTTTATACTTATTTATTCCTTTTTAATTTATTTAATTAGTTGTCCAAAGCCCATTGGTCCCTTAAATTTTAATTAGGTCAAAAAATGGAATTTAAATTCTAGATTTTTGCCTCTTTCATTTTCTTTTCACTTTTACTCTAATTTTGCCCTCAATATTTCTTCATAATTTAATATTTTATTTTCATTTAATTAAATTGACATTTTGGTGAAAAATCAAATCTTAAAGTGAATTGACCAAAATACCCCTTATCGGGTCATAATCCCTTTTTTACAATATACCCGGTGAGTCCTTATATTTTTTGAGTCACTTGAATTTTTATTGTGTCTATCTCAATTAATTTTCTATTTATTTTTTATCCTCAAGGTGTCTTTGAATAGTACTAGTCACAGACAAAAAATGGTACTATTCATAACTCAGAGGTTCGGGGTGTTACACGGAGTTTAATATCTAGAGAACGCAAGCTACTACTATTTGCTAGTTCCTGCATATCATAAGAAATGTGAGAAATAGCACCAGTATCTAAAACCCAAGCTGTAGATAAACTATGAGTATCATCAGAATCTAAATAACAAGATATGGACATACCTTCCGAAGGTATATCCTTCATGTTCTTCAGAGAAGCAAGACACTCTGAGCAGTTCCTTTTCCAGTGCCCATCCTTCTGGCAGTGGAAACACTTTCCTTTGCCTCCATCAACTTTAGTCTTCCCTTTTTGTTTAGCTATTTTCTTGGAAGGACCAGGAATCTGAGATTTCTTTTTCTTATTGCCCTTCTTCTTGTTGGACTTTCCAGCAGAAGAAGATGCAATCAAAGCTACCTCTTTTCCTTTATTGCCCGGCATATTCTTTTGGGCAATAACCAGCATTTTGAGTAAACCAGCCAAAGCGCATTCCTATTTAGTCATATGAAAATTTGTCACAAAATTTCCAGAAGACTCAAGAAGGGACTGAAGGATCAAATCCGTCTGCAGTTGGAAATCCATGTTAAAGTCAAGATGTTCCAGCTGCTCAATCAGCCGAATCATCTTGTGGACATAATCCCCAACATTCTATCCCTCAAACATTCTCATGCGGAATAGCTGTCTAGATATCTCATACCTAGCATTCCTGATGTGCTCACCATACAACTCTTGTAGGTGAAGGAGGATCTCACTCGCACTCTGCATGTTCTCATGTCACTTCTATAACTCATTACTCATGGAAGCAAGCATGTAACACTTAGCTCTCATATCATGCTCCTTTCATTTGTCCAGAGTTTCATGTTCCTCTTGAGTGGCCTCTGGAGGTAAGGGACCAGGAACCTATAAGTCTAGAACATATCCAATATGTTCAAGGTTTAGGACAAGTTTCAAATTTCTTAGCCAATCAGATAGATTAGGTCCTGTCAACCTATTGCGATCAAGTATGCTTGTAAGGATATTGGATGGTGATGGTTGTTCTGTGCTCATTATTATCAGAAAATTAACCACAGAAAATAATCAGATTAATTAGTAAATGTATCATGTATTTAACCAAAATAATTATAGTCTTTTAATCAAATTGGTCCTCCCATTAACTTAGCAAATCCTACACTTCCAAAGTAAAAAACGAAAATCCTAGTTGGATGGATTTCTAGTGGGTGATTGAATTCTTATAATCCTATTAATCATCCTCAGGCACATCCATTATTGGAATAACAATAAATTATAAGTGAGCAACTCCTTGTCCATCACATCTCATGTGAGGTTCAATCCTTTACCTAGCCCCTAATGCTCAAAATCTCAAGCACATCCATTATTGACTTATCTTGCATTAGTTAAATTGATCCCATTGAGCCAGTAAACATGCAAATAATTTTAATGTCCTCAGGCACATCCATTATTGGCCACCAAACCATTACATATTTACAACATCTCATGCTTAACAATTATTCTTAAGAAAATCTCTTAAATTAATTGCATCTTATGCAAGTATTTAAAATTTCTTAAAATAATTGCCCCAATGGAGGGCCCATGTTATAATTACTTTAATTATAGCATATCCAACTTAATCATTTGTTTGGAAGATTTTGTGGTCATCCTAATTACTATTATGGTCTCAGTTTGCACATTATCCATTTAGCATGCATATATCATATAATTGCATACATTCTCATACATCTCATGCATTCATGGATAAAAATAAATATGGTATAATCATGGACTTTCTAAGGGATTCAATTCTGAGCCACCAAGAATTGAATCAGGGCATTCCTAGGTGCATTTCATTCATTCATATTACAACAATTGCTGAAGGAGTACATAATCAACACTTGATATTGAATTCCTCCCACTGGTCCCACCAATACTCTTGACCTCCTGATCTTCTTGCAATCCAATATTACATAGTAATCCTTGGCATACCAAGATGAATTTACAAGAACTAAATAAATGAAATTACAACCCAAAATTATTACAACCTTAATAATACATGCCCAAAAATAATTAATTAATTTACAACCCAAAGAAAACATAAAAAAAATAAATCCAATCACATTAGTCTTTTATAGTCCATGATCATCCATCATGCATATCACTATTTAACAATTAAATAAAACAAACATACTTAAATTAAATTGAATATCTCATATAAAACTTAAAAATCCAGATTTGAATATGACTCAAACAAATTTAAAAATTCAGATTTGAATCACATTCAAACAAATTTAAAAATTCAGATTTGAATCACATTCAAACAACTTTAAAAATTCAGATTTGAATCATATTCAAAGAACTTTTTAAATTCAGATTTGAATATGATTTAAACAACTTTAAAAATTCAGATTTGAATCACATTCAAACAACTTTTAAAATTCATATTTGAATCATATTCAAACAATTTTTAAAATTCAGATCTGAATCAAAATTTAATTGTGTGATTAAAACACCTAATTAAACACTTTAATTAGTCATGGGCCTAATTATGGGCCTTGGCACAAAGCCCACAAACATACCCAAACAGCCATGCGCATGGTTGAATGAATCAAACCATGCGCATGGTGGGGTAGTTCATCAAGCCGCCACCTTTGTTGGTCCAACTAGTAATGGATCTATCATCTCATGATCAAATAACACAATTAAATCATATAATCAACAATCTAAATAGCAAATATAGTAGCTCTGATACCAATTGAAGGAGCGAAAGCATGAAAAACACAAGTTTAAATCATTGAAATTCAAAATTTTTCATCTAGGGTCACATGCATCATGCAAGATTTATTTTTATCTATTTGATTTCAATGATAAATAGCATATTAAAACTCTTTTAATATATTTTTGGATCTACATTTGCTATTTAAGATTTTAGAATTAATCAGATTAATTATTAGAACCCTAGATTAGATCAAGAACAAGTGCACTAACCTTTTGATGCACTGCAGCGTGTTTGGCACCTTTGGGATGCGTCTTTAGGACACCAGATGTTGTCCCTCTAGCTTGTCCACACTAAGATCACCTATGGCAGCCCTTGAACAGCTTCTAAAGCTTTTTCTATAAATTAGAAAATCAAGTTTTGCCTTTTGAGAGATTACAGATGTAAACAGGACACTAGAAACGATTTTTAGTATTTTTAATTCAAGAGATTGTTTGCTAATCTCTTTGAATTGATAAGAGATGAAGAAGAAGAGAGGGAGAGTGCTCTTTAGGTGGCAGCACCAAAGAGTAAGTGGCAGATTGTTATGTTTGTTCTTTCATCCTTACACTTATATAGCTAGGTCACCACTTAAAACCCTTGCCACATGTCACCTTCTGATTGGCTCTAGGTTTAATTGACCCAATCACATTGTGCCAAGTGTCAAACCTATATTTAATCTTTGTCACACCTTACCCCTCTGTAAGGCATAACATGATCCCGTAGTATACCTAATGAATTACCAACTCCGTCTACTGATAACCCATTAAATACACTACAAGGGATTTTAAAAACTTTTCTTACTTCTTTTACAGTGGTGAGCACTATTTACAGGTGTTAAAAACTTTGGTGAACTGAGGTGAAACAACTAACTCATTTGATTTATTTGGAATTTCTGTAAAAATTTTGGCAAAGTGCCATCTGTATTTTGGACAAAACAGTTCTTCAGAAAACCTATAAAAAGCACTTCAATAATTTTCCAAATCTCAACTCTAATACATTTCTCAACACAACAATTTATCAACACAATTCCCTAGAAATTTTTCGAAGTCTGAGATAAGGAAATATAATACAACTTTTACAATCCAAAACACTCATAATTAATTTACAACTTCAAGTACAATTTAATTTAATTTACAACTGCTCAAAACCAAATACAATATGTACATACGATGTCATACATTCTGATTACAAAAAGCAAAAGCGGTATACTCAATATACCGGTAATCCCTCATTTGGATGTATATGCGGCCTAGTCTGCTGCCACTGTCTGTCTCTCTACTGCGGCAATAAAAGCTATCATTTGAGACAATGTCTCGATGGTGCACAACATTAACCAAATCAATTTAAATCACAATTCATAAGTCATGTAAATAGTGGATACTTAAAATCATAATTAAATTCAAGACAATAATTGTCAATAAGAATTTAAACTCCATTTCTCAATATCACAATAATTTTCCATAAGTCGGATCGGGTTTGAATTCAAAAGACGGTATATGTCAATGAGAGTTTAAATCCATTTCACAATCTCACAATACACATCAATAAATCACACAGCTTAATCATGATCCATAATTCAATTCATCCCAAAAGCCGATGGCTAATGAGGTATTCAATTCATCCCAAAGTCGATGACTAATGAGGAATAACATGGCTAGCTAGCAAAAATATGAGTACTCATTCTATTCGTCCTCAACAGCACACACCTCAACACTTGACGGAGAGAATTCAATTCATCCCACTAGACAAGCTAGAGAGGAATACAATCAATATACATGATAGTGTGGTTTCAAACCATTTCTAATGCTTTTCAATCAATAAGTATCCATCAATGTCATTCAAATAGTTTTTCACGATTTCAAACTATTCACAATATTTTTCAATCAATAAATATTCCTCAAACACATTTCCACAATTTAAAATAATGATATACAAATAATCAATATTTATTTCCATTGAAAATAATTCAAAAGAAAGCAGTTGTTGTGCACAAACACAATTTAAAACAATAATATACAAATATTCAATATTTATTTCAATTGAAAAATTCAAAAGCAATAGCCGTTGTGCACAAACCTCGATATTTGTCTCCTGGTCTTGACTCGGTATTTCTTTCCCTTTTCTTTGAGTCCTTGTTAAGCGAGAAACACAATTTGAAGTGTTTGATTACAAATTAAACTATCTCTATCGATGGGGTTTGGTAAATAATGCCTTGAACTCAATTATTAAGCTTAATCACCTAATATACCGACCCTCGATGCGTTTTAGGTAACTTAGGTTTTAGTGTCGTGAATATGTCACACTCGATAGGGTTTTAGGTTTAGTATGTTTTACCAAAGTCATTTCCTCGCTTAGTGCCTTTTAATGCAAATTCTTTGGATTCGGAACACTGGTTTGACCTAACCGGACGATCTAGTTCCCTCGGTTTTGGGTCTCGGTCGAAACTACAAACTTGTAGATCTAGGTCTTATTGCAGCGGTGCAAAATTTCAGGTCAATCCGAGTTAAGTAGACCAAGTTATGGTCATTACACTATTGCTGGTCAAATGGTACCATTTTAGGTCAATTTTAGGTCAAAGTGGTCAATTCTGGTTCGGCCAGTTTTGGACCCGAACTTGTGCAAGTTGTTTGACTTGCTTATGGTCATTTCTGGGCTTTGGTGTCTTCATAAGACTTGTAGGTATGGGTCTTAACTATTCTTGGTCAAAATTTCAGGTCAATTGGACCTGGTTTGAGTGAGTTATGGCCTAAACACTCACTGCTGCCCAATTGGTCATTTTCAGGTCCTAATTGCATCTAATCCGAATTGGTCAAATTTTTAGGTCACCTTGCAAGCAGAATTTTGGCATGGTTTCTCAATGAAAGTTGGCACATTTTGTGCCTAGTTTCACCTCAAATTGGTCTCATACTAATTAAGGTTACACATTCAAGGTTATAGGCCAAAATATACACTGCCCTCACTATGCATTACACACCCAAACTTCAAACACACACTTACCTTTGCAAGGTTCACTTCCATACCCTACCAAACTGTTTTGGCACATTACCAACAACATTTTCTACATAACCAATGCCTTATTTTGGGCAGATTCAATCACCCTTAACACACCAAATATCATTCACAATTATAATTCTAAGTACCATTACAAATACACCTAAACATTACAAACTTTACATACACTTTACAACATTAATTTACATACATAACATCCATCCTTCTAGGTCAATATGCTGCCCACACTTCCTTCAATATACACCATTTCTCAAGTGTCCACAAGCTGCCACAAATCACTCATCAACATCACATTGCCATACCATAAGTTAATTTCCATCAAAGTGTATAATTCACCATATATACATGCATTAAATCACTAGGTTACTAAATCACCATGAACAACATTATTTCTCAACAATTATATGCACAATTTCCTCATCAAAAACGTGACCCCATGGCTGTCCAAATTGAAAACAACAATAACCCTTCAAACTCAAAATTTTCCTTCACCAAACCAATACCCATAACATGCACATAAACTTTAACAAAGTAATTCTCAAAATTATGAACTTACCTTATGCTTGGAGCTTGTTAAACCTTGCTTAAACTTCCCAAAATTGGTATCAATATCTTCCTTGTGGTGTGTAGACCATTTTCATGAAGGAACCAAAGAGATTGGAGTTGAAAATGGGGAGGTTAAGTGAGCTCATGCAAAACGTCCATGGAGTTTCCTCTCCCTTCACTCACGGCAATGTTGAAATCTAAAATGAGGAAGATGAAGTTCAGCTGCATTTTAAGTGTACACTTGTCCCACTAAGTATTTAATTAATCCCCTAGTGGTCCACTTAAAATTAAATCATTTTATAAGTTAAACTTTCACTTATTCCACATTTAACCCATGATTTTAGCTATTTTCTTTAGGTACCACCAAATTAATTTTTCATTTTATTTTCTAAGTGTAATACTATTTATTTTTAATGGACATTTAGGTCAAAAGACAATTCGGGATGTCAAATGACCATAATGCCCCTGTTCGGGTGGCTTTCAGATTTTTGATAACAAGTATTTTATGCATTTTCGATTTCTCACTTTTCTTTGTACTAATTATTTAATTTTTCTTTGATCTTTCTAATGATATTTATTCTTCAATAAGGTCTATTTAAGTCCTAAAAATGTTTTCGGGGTTCCCATGATCCGAGAGCTAGTCAGCGGTCCACGTAGTGACTTCCGATCTGATCACCATCGTTAGGTTTCGGCTCGTTTAACTTGGTCACATTTCTTTGCTATCATTTTCCTTTGTTTTTCTTGTACTTTCTTTTCTTGTATTTAATTATTTTATGTCTCCTCACTCATATTGAAATGCAGTTCTAGGCATCCTATTTGTCCAGGACAACAGTCACCGGGCGATGAGAGCACTAGAACTTAGGGTGTTACAATTCTCCCCCTTAAATAAATTTCGTCTCGAAATTTTACAGCATTAGTCTCTGAATAGCAGTGTGGGTCTTTGTCTCCTCATATCCTCTTCACGTTCCCAAGTTGCTTCCTGGCCTGAATGATGGTTCCACAGCACTTTAACCAGGTGTATCTGTTTGTTCCTCAGCTGTTTCACCTCATAAGCCAGAATTTTTATGGGTTCTTCCTCATATGAAAGGTCTGGATTTACTTAAATCTCTTCAAGTGTTAGTACATGAGATGGAGTCGACACTGTACCTCCTTAACATGGACACATGGAAGACAACATGTGTATCCTTGCTAGCTACGGAGGTAATGCCAGCCGGTATGCTAAAGGACCCACTCTTTCGAGAACTTCATATGGTCAGATGAAGCGAGGACTTAGTTTCCCCCTTTCGCCAAATCTCATAATCCTCTTCCAAGGAGAAACTTTGAGAATACCTTATCACCTTTGCATACTCAATATCTCTTCTTTTGAGATCAACATAGGACTTACGGCGATGCGATGCGACCTTGAGTCTATCTCTAATCAATCGATCTTTTCCTCTGTCTGTGGACAATTTACGGCCCAATCATCTTCCTTTCACCTACTTCATCCCAACATAAGGGAGTTCTACACTTTACGCCATACAAAGCTTCATATGGAGGCATCCCTATGCTTGATTGGTAGTTGTTGTTATAAGCAAACTCAATCAAAGGCAAGTGTGTATCCCAACTACCTTCAAATTCAATCACACAAGCCCGTAGCATATCCTCCAATATCTGAATAACCCTCTCGGGTGGCCATGCATGCGTGGGTGGAATCTTTGTCTTTGAAGTTCAATCTAGTTCCTAGGGCTCTCTGAAGACTACCCCAGAATCTAGAAGAGAACCTAGGATCTCTGTCAGACAAAATTCATACTGGCACTCCATGCAATTATACAATCTCATATATGTACAATCGGCCAATCTTTCCGGGCTATAGTCCATCAGGCGGCAAAAAGTGGCGGACTTAGTCAATCATCAGCTATAACCCATCTTTGCATCATGACTACTCTGTGTCCTTGGAAGTCCTGTAACAAAATCCATAGTTATTCGTTCCCATTTCCACTCTGTGCGACAAAGGATGTAACAAACCAGTGGAACTTGATGTTACGCCTTTACTTAGCGACAAGTTAGGCATTTGGAAACAAATTCAGCTATATCTCTTTTCATGCCCATCCACCAGTAATGTTCTTTCAACCCTCTGTACATTTTAGTTCCACCGGTGCATAGCAAATGGAGACTCATGTGCTTCCTTCATAATGATCTGTCTCAATTCCACATCACTAGCAACGCACATTCTGCCCTGATGTAGCAATAAACCATCATCTCTCACGGAGAATTCGGGTTTCTTGCCTGCTGAACTTCTTTCGGTAACTTCGATATTTTCATCACTCTGTGCGACCATTACGATCGATCAATCAACACTGGCTGTACATGCCATGCAACTACTGTCTGTCCCTCATCATCAACCTCTAAACTGGCATGCTGTGCTTTCAATTCATATACCATGGACAAAGGAGAAACTCTGAGACTTGCCATAGTCTTGCGACTTAAGGCGTCAGCCACCACATTTGCTTTCCCTGGCTGATAGTCTATTAAGCAATCATAATCTTTAATGAGTTCTAACCATCTCCTCTGCCTCAAATTCAATTCCTTCTGGGTGCCTAAGTACTTCAAGCTCTTGTGATCTGTGAAAATGTAGCATTTCTCTCCATACAGATAGTGTCTCCAGATCTTTAGAGCAAAAACAATAGCTGCTAACTCCAGATCATGTGTTGGGTAGTTCCTCTCATGCGGTTTCAGCTGGCGTGATGCATAAGCAATGACATTCCGATCTTGCATCGATGCAGCCTAACCCATTGTGAGAAGCATCACTATAAATTGTGTATTCTTTACCCGGAGTAGGTAAAGTGAGAACTGGAGCTTCAGTTAAGCACCTCTTCAACTCATCAAAACTCTGCTGACATTTATCAGTCCACTGAAATTTTACATCTTTCCGAAGCAGCTTGGTCAGTGGAGAAGATAACATAGAAAATCCCTTCACAAACCGACGGTAATATCCAGCTAAACCCGAGCTGCGAATTTACGTGATGTTCTGGCGGTTTCCAATTAAGGATAGCTTCTACCTTCTGGAATCTACCTTGATCCCTTGGTGACACAACATGTCCCAAAGGAGATTTCCTTGACCAAAATTCACATTTCGACAATTTGGCGTACAAGCTGTTTCTCCCTTAAAGTCTGCGATACAATCCATGAGATGTCTATCATGCTCCTCTGCACTCCTCGAGTATATCAAAATGTCATCAATAAACACCACCACAAATTGATCAAGATATGCGAAGATAGTGTTCATCGGATCCATAAGCGGTGGAGCATTTGTTAACCCGAATGGCATTACTAGAAACTCATAGTGGCCATCTCGAGTTACGGCGATTTTGGAATACTCTGCTCTTGCACCTTCAGCGATGATAACGGATCGCAAATCAATTTTGGAGAATCTTTGCTGCACCCTTCAAGCGATCGAGCGGATCATCAATGCGAGAGCAATGGATATCTGTTCTTTATTGTCACCCTATTCAAGCGCACGTAGTCAATGCATAGCGGAGTACCATCCTTCTTCTTAACAAACAACAACTTGGTGCTCCCCAAGGTGACACACTAGAGGCGGATGAAGCCCTTTTCAAGTAATTCTTATAGCGTATCTTCAACTCCTTCAACTCTGCTGGTGCCATTACGTATGGCGTTATGGAGATTGGATCCACACGAGCGGAACATTAATTTCAAAGCGCACTTCTCTTTCGGAGGTAATCACGGCAATTCATCGGAAACACATGCGGAAAGTCATGTCTTGTAGGGATGTCCTTCAATCTTTGGACTCCCCACTTGGGTGTCTACCACATGTGCCAAGTATGCTTCACACCCTTTTACGATCATTTTTACGGCTAGTGCGTAGAAATGATGTTGGATGGCAATATTTGCCTCTCCCCATGTATCACCACATCAACATCTTGAGGAGACCAAAGTAGCTATCTTGATCTACAGTCAATCAGGTCATGATGCAAAGCTAACCACTCCATGCCCAAGATGATATCATAATCACTGAAGTGCATTTCAATGAGATCGAGAGGAAAGTGTGTCCTTGGATCACCAAAGGACAATCTCTATACATTCTATTAACCACGACCTCTGTCCTAGCGGACTTGTTACTAGCACCTCAAAGTCCATTTTTGTACATGGAGCAACAATGCAATCAATGATGCTAGCACTCACATAAGAATGGGTAGAACCCGGATCAAATAGCACAAATACATTCTGGTTAAAAGTTGAGAAGGTACCAGCCACAACATCTGATGTCTCTGCCTCTTCTCTCTGTCTCATGGCATAGACTCTGACTGGAGCACTGTCTTGCTCTGATTGTTTTCTTGTGCCTTGGTACTCTTTGGGTTACCTCTACCCTGCCTCTACCTCTGCTAGGTGGTTGTGAGCTTACGGTGACGGGGCTGCAGGCCCGGCCATACTGCGGTAGTAGGAGGTGGTCCAACTCTGCGACTCTTTGGTGCGATCCTTGGCAAAGTGTCAGGTGCCTCCACGGTTATAACGAGCTCCAATAGCCTTGTAGCAGATTCCACCATGATTCTTTCCACAAGTTTCACATTGGCGGGAGGATAGGAACTTACGGTACTCTGTGACCGGATAGGGAGGTCTCTGTCTGAATATCTTCCCCTACAGATTTCTTGCCACCTCTGCCATGTCCCCATAGTTCTTCCTCTTTCCGGTATGACCACTTTGGAACTACGATCTCTTGATTTTCCCTCTTTCTCTGTCTTCTCGACCTCTTCTTCTCGGGAAGCGGTCTCAAACTCAACTCTTTCCAACTCTAGGGCTTGAGAAACAAGTTCGGAGAAGTTAGTGTGTTTGAAGCCAGAGCACTTGTACTCGATCTTTGGGCTTCAAGCCGGTTTCAAACCTCTTGCATCTCTCCTGCTTTGGTAGAGAGTAGACTCCTTTGCATAATGGCTAAAGGCGGGAAAATTCTCTTTCATACTCGACCAGCGATCGCCCCTCTGTTTCAAACTTAAGAATTCTTGTAGCTTACGGTCTACATAAGCATCGAGGATGTATTTACATGCGAATTCCCTGAGGAAGTCATTCAGTCGACCTTGCGAGTTCTACGGTGTGGGAATGGTTTTCCACCGATCATAAGCATCCCCTTGTAGTAAGGATCTTGAGTATTCAAGTCTGAGCTCCTCTGTACAATGAAGTTTCTTGAACACCCTATCCATCCTCTCTAACCCTTTGTTCGACTTCTAGAGGATCTCTGTCCTTGAACTCTGTAGCCCCATACTTCATCAATTTATCATCTTGTCTCGTAGGAGGCGTGGTTGTACCACGGTGTGCGAATTGGGACTTGAGTAGGTGCATTACCGACCATTTGTTGGAATATTGCGACCATCTGTGACGAAGCGAGAAGCTGCGATGCTGCGGTGGTCTTCTTGAACCACGACATTTTGTATGCAGTGGGCATCCCCTTGCACCTCGACCTCAATGGTGATCATTGAGCGATCACCCTCTTCCATATTCAATGCGAGGATCTTAGCTTTCTGAACAATAACACAAGAATATTCACTCGTTAGTGCATATTTATCTTGTAATGTCTTGTATGTATCAAACAATGATATTGAGCGGTTGTACTATGAAGAAAGAACATTCAAATAACGGTGAAAGCAGAATTTAAAAACTTTGCTCACGATACCACTAAAACATGTCACACCTTACCCCTCTGTAAGGCATAACATGATCCGTAGTATACCTAATGAATTACCAACTCCGTCTCTGATAACCCATTAAATACACTACAAGGGATTTTAAAACTTTTCTTACTTCTTTTACGATGGTGAGCACTATTTACAGTGTTAAAAACTTTGGTGAGCGAGGTGAAACAACTAACTCATTTGATTTATTTGGAATTTACGTAAAAATTTTGGCAAAGTGCCATCTGTATTTTGGATAAAGCAGTTCTTGAGAAAACTGTAAAAAGCACTTCTATAATTTTCCAAATCTCAACTCAATACATTTCTCAACACAACAATTCATCAACTCAATTCCATAGAAATTTTTCAAAGTCTGAGATAAGGAAATATAATACAACTTTTACAATCCAAAACACTCATAATTAATTTACAACTTCAAGTACAATTTAATTTAATTTACAACTGCTCAAAACCAAATACAATATGTACATACGATGTCATACATTCTGATTACAAAAAGCAAAAGCGGTATACTCAATATACCAGGTAATCCCTCGCTGGATGTATATGCAGCCTAGTCTGCTGCCCTGTCTATCTCTCTACCTGCGACAGCAATAAAAAGCTATCGCTGAGACAATGTCTCAGTGGTGCACAACATTAACCAAATACAATTTAAATCACAATTCATAAGTCATGTAAATAGTGGATACTTAAAATCATAATTAAATTAAATACAATAATTCTCAACTTGATTTTATTCTCCATTTCTCCATATAACAATAATTTTCCATAAGTCGGATCGGGTTTGAATTCAAAAGGCGGTATATGTCAATGAGAGTTTAAATCCATTTCACAATCTCACAATACACATCAATAAATCACACCGACTTAATCATGATCCATAATTCAATTCATCCCAAAGCGGATGGCTAATGAGGTATTCAATTCATCCCAAAGTCGATGACTAATGAGGAATAACATGGCTAGCTAGCAAAAATATGAGTACTCATTCTATTCATCCTCAACAGGCACACACCTCAACACTTGACCGGAGAGAATTCAATTCATCCCACTAGACAAGCTAGAGAGGAATACAATCAATATACATGATAGTTGTGGTTTCAAACCATTTCTAATGCTTTTAATCAATAAGTATCCATCAATGTCATTCAAACCATTTTTCACGATTTCAAACTATTCACAAATTTTTTCAATCAATAAATATTCCTCAAACACATTTCCACAATTTAAAATAATGATATACAAATAATCAATATTTATTTCCATTGAAAATCATTAAAAAGAAACAGTTGTTGTGCACAAACACAATTTAAAACAATAATATACAAATATTCAATATTTATTTCAATTGAAAAATTCAAAAGCAATAGCCGTTGTGCACAAACCTCGATATTTGTCTCTGGTCTTGACTCGATTTCTTTCCCTTTTCTTTGAGTCCTTGTTAGCGAGAAACACAATTTGAAGTGTTTGATACCAAATTAAACTATCTCTATCGATGGGGTTTGGTAAATAATGCCTTGAACTCAATTATTAAGCTTAATCACCTAATATACCGACCCTCGAAGCGTTTTTGGTAAATTAGGTTTTAGTGTCGTTAATATGTCACACTCGATAGGGTTTTAGGTTTGGTATGTTTTACCAAAGTCATTTCCTCGCTTAGTGCATTTTAATGCAAATTCTTTGGATCAGGAACAACTGGTTTGACCTAACCGGACGATCTAGTTCCCTCGGTTTTGGTCTCGGTCGAAACTACAAACTTGTAGATCTAGGTCTTATTGCACGCGGTGCAAAATTTCAGGTCAATCCGAGTTAAGTAGACCAAGTTATGGTCATTACGCTAGTGCTGGTCAAATGGTACGATTTTAGGTCAATTTTAGGTCAAAGTGGTCAATTCTGGTTCGGCCAGTTTTGGACCCGAACTTGTGCAAGTTGTTTGACTTGCTTATGGTCATTTCTGGGCTTTGGTGTCTTCATAAGACTTGTAGGTATGGGTCTTAACTATTCTTGGACAAAATTTCAGGTCAATTCGACCTGGTTTCAGTGAGTTCAGGCCTAAGCACTCACTGCTGCCCAATTGGTCCATTTTCACGTCCTAATTGCATCTAAACCGAATTGGTCAAATTTTTAGGTCACCTTGCAAGCAGAATTTTGGCATGGTTTCTCAATGAAAGTTGGCACATTTTGTGAATAGTTTCACCTCAAATTTGTCTCATACTAATTAAGGTTACACATTCAAGGTTATAGGCCAAAATATACACTGCCCTCACTATGCATTACACACCCAAACTTCAAACACACACTTACCTTTGCAAGGTTCACTTCCATACCCTACCAAACTGTTTTGGCACATTACCAACAACATTTTCTACATTACATTTGCATTATTTTGGGCAGATTCAATCACCCTTAACACACCAAATATCATTCACAATTATAATTCTAAGTACCATTACAAATACACCTAAACATTACAAACTTTACATACACTTTACAACATTAATTTACATACATAACATCCATCCTTCTAGGTCAATATGCTGCCCACACTTCCTTCAATATACACCATTTCTCAAGTGTCCACAAGCTGCCACAAATCACTCATCAACATCACATTGCCATACCATAAGTTAATTTCCATCAAAGTGTATAATTCACCATATATACATGCATTAAATCACTAGGTTACTAAATCACCATGAACAACATTATTTCTCAACAATTATATGCACAATTTCCTCATCAAAACGTGACCCATGGCTGTCCAAATTGAAAACAACAATAACCCTTCAAACTCAAAATTTTCCTTCACCAAACCAATACCCATAACATGCACATAAACTTTAACAAAGTAATTCTCAAAATTATGAACTTACCTTATGCTTGGAGCTTGTTAAACCTTGCTTAAACTTCCCAAAATTGGTATCAATATCTTCCTTGTGGTGTTTAGACCATTTTCATGAAGGAACCAAAGAGATTGGAGTTGAAAATGGGGAGGTTAAGTGAGCTCATGCAAAACGTCCATGGAGTTTCCTCTCCCTTCACTCACGGCAATGTTGAAATCTAAAATGAGGAAGATGAAGTTCAGCTGCATTTTAAGTGTACACTTGTCCCACTAAGTATTTAATTAATCCCTTAGTGGTCCACTTAAAATTATATCATTTTATAAGTTAAACTTTCACTTATTCCACATTTAACCCATGATTTTAGCTATTTTCTTTAGGTACCACCAAATTAATTTTTCATTTTATTTTCTAAGTGTAATACTATTTATTTTTAATGGACATTTAGGTCAAAAGACAATTCGGGATGTCAAATGACCATAATGCCCCTGTTCGGGTGGCTTTCCCGATTTTTTTGATAACCAAGTATTTTATCTGTTTTTGATTTCTCACTTTTCTTTGTACTAATTATTTAATTTTTCTTTGATCTTTCTAATGATATTTATTCTTCAATAAGGGTCTATTTAAGTCCTAAAAATGTTTTCCAGGGTTCCCATGATCCGAGAGCTAGTCAGCGGTCCACTGTAGTGACTTCCGGTCTGATCACCCATCGCTAGGTTTCAGCTCACTTACTTGGTTACATTTCTTTGCTATGATTTTTCCTTTGTTTTTCTTGTATTTTCTTTTCTTGTATTTCATTATTTTATGTCTCCTCACTCATATTGAAATGCAGTTCTAGGCATCCTATTTGTCCAGGACAACTTTAGTCACCGGAGCGATGAGCACTCTAGAACTTAGGGTGTTACAATTCTCCCCCTTAAATAAATTTCGTCTCGAAATTTTACACAGCATTAGTCTCTGAATAGTGTGGGTCTTTGTCTCCTCATATCCTCTTCACGTTCCCAAGTTGCTTCTGGCTGAATGATGGTTCCTGACACTTTAACCGGTGTATCTGTTTGTTCCTCAATTTGTTTCACCTCATAAGCGAATTTTTATGGGTTCTTCCTCATATGAAAGGTCTGGATTTACTTCAATCTCTTCAGCTGTTAGTACATGAGATGGAGTCGACTGTACCTCCTTAACATGGACACATGGAAGACACTGTGTATCCTTGCTAGCTCTGGAGGTAATGCCAGCGGTATGCTAAAGGACCCACTCTTTCGAGAACTTCATATGGTCAGATGAAACGAGGACTTAGTTTCCCCCTACGCCAAATCTCATAATCCTCTTCCAAGGAGAAACTTTGAGAATACCTTATCACCTTTGCATACTCAATATCTCTTCTTTTCAGATCAACATAGGACTTACGGTCGATGCGACCTTGAGTCTATCTCTAATCAATCGATCTTTTCCTCTGTCTGTGGACAATTTGGCCCAATCATCTTCCTTTCACCTACTTCATCCCAACATAAGGGAGTTCTACACTTTACGCCATACAAAGCTTCATATGGAGGCATCCTATGCTTGATTGGTAGTTGTTGTTATAAGCAAACTCAATCAAAGGCAAGTGTGTATCCCAACTACCTTCAAATTCAATCACACAAGCCGTAGCATATCCTCCAATATCTGAATAACCCTCTCGGTGGCCATGCATGCGTGGGTGGAATCTTTGTCTTTGAAGTTCAATCTAGTTCCTAGGGCTCTCTGAAGACTACCCAGAATCTAGAAGTGAACCTAGGATCTCTGTCGAACACAATTGATCACGGCACTCCATGCGGTTTACAATCTCATATATGTACAATCGGCCAATCTTTCCGGGCTATAGTCCATCAGGCGGCAAAAGTGAGCGGACTTAGTCAATCATCAGCTATAACCCATCTTGCATCATGACTACTCTGTGTCCTTGGAAGTCTGTAACAAAATCCATAGTTATCAGTTCCCATTTCCACTCTGAGTGCGACAAAGGATGTAACAAACCATTTGGAACTTGATGTTACGCCTTTACTTGCGACAAGTTAGGCATTTGGAAACAAATTCAGCTATATCTCTCTTCATGCCCATCCACGTAATGTTCTTTCAACCCTCTGTACATTTTAGTTCCACCGAGTGCATAGCAAATGGAGACTCATGTGCTTCCTTCATAATGATCATCTCGGTTCCACATCACTAAGGCAGCACATTACGCCTGATGTAGCAATAAACCATCATCTCTCACGGAGAATTCAGGTTTCTTGCCTGCTGAACTTCTTTCGTGACTTCGATATTTTTCATCACTCTGTGCGACCATTACGATCGATCAATCAACATTGGTGTACATGCCATGCAACTCTTATCCCTCATCATCAACCTCTAAAGCGGCATCTTTGTGCTTTCAATTCATATACCATGGACAAAGGAGAAACTGCGAGACTTGCCATAGTCTTGCGACTTAAGGCGTCGACCACCACATTTGCTTTCACTGGTGATAGTCTATTAAGCAATCATAATCTTTAATGAGTTCTAACCATCTCCTCTGCCTCAAATTCAATTCCTTACAGGTACCTAAGTACTTCAAGCTCTTGTGATCTGTGAAGATGTAGCATTTCTCTCCATACAGATAGTGTCTCCGGATCTTTAGAGCAAAAACAATAGCTGCTAACTCGGATCATGTGTTGGGTAGTTCCTCTCATGCGGTTTGGTGGCGTGATGCATAAGCAATGACATTCGATCTTGCATCGATGCAGCCTAACCCATTGTGAGAAGCATCACTATAAAGCGTGTATTCTTTACGGAGTAGGTAAAGTGAGAAGCTGGAGCTTGATTAAGCACCTCTTCAACTCATCAAAACTCTGTGACATTTATCGGTCCACGAAATTTTACATCTTTCCAGGCGGCTTGGTCGGTGGAGAAGATAACATAGAAAATCCTTCACAAACCGGCGGTAATATCCAGCTAAGCCCGAGCTGAATTTACGTGATGTTCTGGCGGTTTCCAATTAAGGATAGCTTCTACCTTCTGGAATCTACCTTGATCCCTTGGTGACACAACATGTCCCAAAGGAGATTTCCTTGACCAAAATTCACATTTCGACAATTTGGCGTACAATGTTTCTCCCTTAAAGTCTGCGGTACAATCCATGAGATGTCTATCATGCTCCTCTGCACTCCTCGAGTATATCAAAATGTCATCAATAAACACCACCACAAATTGATCAAGATATGGTGCGAAGATAGTGTTCATCGGATCCATAAGCGGTGGAGCATTTGTCAACCCGAATGGCATTACTAGAAACTCATAGTGGCCATACCGAGTTACGGCGATTTTGGAATACTCTGCTCTTGCACCTTCAAGCGATGATAACCGGATCGCAAATCAATTTTGGAGAATCTTCTTTGCACCCTTCAAGCGATCGAGCGGATCATCAATGCGAGAGCAATGGATATCATTCTTTATTGTCACCCTATTCAGCGCACGTAGTCAATGCATAGCGAGAGTACCATCCTTCTTCTTAACAAACAACAGGTGCTCCCCAAGGTGACACACTAGGGCGGATGAAGCCCTTTTCAAGTAATTCTTGCAAGCTGTATCTTGACTCCTTCAACTCTGCTTTGGTGCCATTACGTATGGCGTTATGGAGATTGGATCCACACCAGCGAGAACATTAATTTCAAAGCGCACTTCTCTTTCCGGAGGTAATCACGGCAATTCATCGAAACACATGCGGAAAGTCATGTCTTTAGGGATGTCCTTCAATCTTTGGACTCCCCACTTGGGTGTCTACCACATGTGCCAAGTATGCTTCACACCCTTTTACGATCATTTTTACGGCTAGTGCGGCGAAATGATGTTGGATGGCAATAGCTGCCTCTCCCCATGTATCACCACATCAGCATCGAGGAGACCAAAAGTGGTATCTTGATCTCTGATCAATCATGGCATGATGCCTAGCTAACCAATCCATGCCCAAGATGATATCATAATCTCTGAAGGGCATTTCAATGAAATCGACAGGAAAGTGTGTCCTTGGATCACCAAAGGGCAATCTCTATACATCCTATTAACCACGACCTCTGTCTAGCGGACTTGTTACTAGCACCTCAAAGTCCATTTTTGTACATGGAGCGACAATGCAATCAATGATGCTAGCACTCACATAAGAATGGGTAGAACCGGATCAAATAGCACAAATACATTACGGTTAAAAGTTGAGAAGGTACCGGCCACAACATCGGATGTCTCTGCCTCTTCTCTCTGTCTCATGGCATAGACTGCACGGAGCACTTGTCTTGCTCTGATTGTTTCTTGTGCCTTGGCTGCTCTTTGGGTTACCTCTACCCTGCCTCTACCTCTGCTAGGTGGTTGTGAGCTTACGGTGACGGGGCTCTGAGGCCATTCTGCGATGGTAGGAGGTGGTCCAACTCTGCGACTCTGGTGCGATCCTTGGCAAAGTGTCCGGTGCCTCCACGGTTATAACGAGCTCCAATAGCCTTGTATGATTCCACCATGATTCTTTCCACAAGTTTCACATTGGCGGGAGGATAGGAACTTACGGTACTCTGTGACCGGATAGGGAGGTCTCTGTCCCGAATGTCTTCCCCTACCAGTTTCTTGCCACCTCTGCCATGTCCCCATAGTTCTTCCTCTTTCCGGTATGACCACTTTGGAACTACGATCTCTTGATTTTCCCTCTTTCTCTGTCTTCTCGACCTCTTCTTCTCGGGAAGCGATCTCAAACTCAACTCTTTCCAACTCTAGGGCTTGAGAAACAAGTTCGAGAGAAGTTAGTGTGTTTGAAGCCAGAGCACTTGTACTCGATCTGGGCTTCAAGCCGGTTTCAAACCTCTTGCATCTCTCCTCTTTGGTAGAGAGTAGACTCACTGCATAATGGCTAAGGCGGGAAAATTCTCTTTCATACTCGACCAGCGATCGCCCCTCTGTTTCAAACTTAAGAATTCTTGCAGCTTACGGTCTACATAGGCATCGAGGATGTATTTACATGAATTCACGAGGAAGTCATTCCAGTCAACCTTGCGAGTTCTACGGTGTGGGAATGGTTTTCCACGATCATAAGCATCCCCTTGTAGTAAGGATCTTGAGTATTCAAGTCTGAGCTCCTCTGTACAATGAAGTTTCTTGAACACCCTATCCATCCTCTCTAACCCTTTGTTCACTTCTAGAGGATCTCTGTCCCCTTGAACTCTGTAGCCCCATACTTCATCAATTTATCATCTGTCTCGTAGGAGGCGTGGTTGTACCACGGGTGTGAATTGGGACTTGAGTAGGTGCATTACCAGCCATTTGTTGGAATATTGCGACCATCTGTGGCGAACCGGCGAAAGCTGATGCTGATGCAGGTGTCTTCTTTGAACCACCGACATTTTGTACAGTGGGGCATCCCCTTGCACCTCGGCCTCAATAGGTGATCATTGAGCGATCACCCTCTTCCATATTCAATGCGAGGATCTTAGCTTTCTGAACAATAACACAAGAATATTCACTCGTTAGTGCATATTTATCTTGTAATGTCTTGTATGTATCAAACAATGATATTGAGCGGTTGTACTATGCAGAAAGAACATTCAAATAACAGTGAAAGCGAATTTAAAAACTTTGCTCGATACCACTAAAACATGTCACACCTTACCACTCTGTAAGGCATAACATGATCCGTAGTATACCTAATGAATTACCAACTCGTCTCGATAACCCATTAAATACACTACAAGGGATTTTAAAAACTTTTCTTACTTCTTTTCTGATGGTGAGCACTATTTACAGTGTTAAAGACTTTGGTGGTCAAGTGAAATAACTAACTCATTTGATTTATTTAGAATTTACGTAAAATTTTTGGCAAAGTGCCCTCTGTATTTTGGATAAAGCAGTTCTTGAGAAAACACATAAAAGCATTTCTATAATTTTCCAAATCTCAACTTCAATACATTTCTCAACACAACAATTCATCAACTCAATTCCATAGAAATTTTTCAAAGTCTAAGATAAGGAAATATAATATAACTTTTACAATCCAAAACACTCATAATTAATTTACAACTTCAAGTACAATTTAATTTAATTTACAAATGCTCAAAACCAAATACAATATGTACATACGATGTCATACATTCTGATTACAAAATGCAAAATCGGTATACTCATAATACCGATAATCCCTCATTTGGATGTATATGCGGCCTAGTCTGCTTGCCTGCTGTCTCTCTACTGCGGCAATAAAAGCTATCATTTGAGACAATGTCTCAGTGGTGCACAACATTAACCAAATACAATTTAAATCACAATTCATAAATCATGTAAATAGTGGATACTTAAAATCATAATTAAATTCAAGACAATAATTGTCAACAAGAATTTAACTCCATTTCTCAATATCACAATAATTTTCCATAAGTCAGATCAGGTTTGAATTCAAAAGACAGTATATGTCAATGAGAGTTTAAATCCATTTCACAATCTCACAATACACATCAATAAATCACACACAGCTTAATCATGATCCATAGTTCAATTCGTCCCAAAAGCCGATGGCTAATGAGGTATTCAATTCGTCCCAAAAGTCGATGACTAATGAGGAATAACATGGCTAGCTAGCAAAAATATGAGTACTCATTCTATTCATCCTCAACAGGCACACACCTCAACACTTCAGCGGAGAGGGAATTCAATTCATCCCACTAGACAAGCTAGAGAGGAATACAATCAATATACATGATAGTTGTGGTTTCAAACCATTTCTAATGCTTTTTAATCAATAAGTATCCATCAATGTCATTCAAACCATTTTCACGATTTCAAACTATTCACAATATTTTTCAATCAATAATTATTCCTCAAACACATTTCCACAATTTAAAATAATGATATACAAATAATCAATATTTATTTCCATTGAAAATAATTCAAAAGAAAGCAGTTGTTGTGCACAAACCTCGATATTTGTCTCCTGGTCTTGACTCGATTATTTCTTTCCCTTTTCTTTGAGTCCTTGTTAAGCGAGAAACACAATTTGAAGTGTTTGATTACCAAATTAAACTATCTCTATCGATGGGGTTTGGTAAATAATGCTGAACTCAATTATTCGCTTAATCACCTAATATACCGACCCTCGATGCGTTTTAGGTAAATTAGGTTTTAGTGTCGTTAATATGTCACACTCGATAGGGTTTTAGGTTTGGTATGTTTTACCAAAGTCATTTCCTCGCTTAGTGCATTTTAATTCAAATTCTTTGGATCGGAACACTGGTTTGACCTAACCGGACGATCTAGTTCCCTCGGTTTTCGGGTCTCGGTCGAAACTACAAACTTGTAGATCTAGGTCTTATTGCACGCGGTGCAAAATTTCAGGTCAATCCGAGTTAAGTAGACCAAGTTATGGTCATTACACTATTGCTGGTCAAATGGTACCATTTTAGGTCCATTTTAGGTCAATGTGGTCAAGTCTGGGTCGGCGAGTTTTGGACCCGAACTTGTGCAAGTTGTTTGACTTGCTTATGGTCATTTCTGGGCTTTGGTGTCTTCATAAGACTTGTAGGTATGGGTCTTAACTATTCTTGGTCAAAATTTCAGGTCAATTGGACCTGGTTTGAGTGAGTTATGTCCTAAACACTCACTGCTGCCCAATTGGTCATTTTCAGGTCCTAATTGCATCTAATCCTAATTGGTCAAATTTTTAGGTCACCTTGCAAGCAGAATTTTGGCATGGTTTCTCAATGAAAGTTGGCACATTTTGTGCCTAGTTTCACCTCAAATTGGTCTCATACTAATTAAGGTTGCACATTCAAGGTTATAGGCCAAAATATACACTGCCCTTAATATGCATTACACATCCCAACTTCAAACACACACTTACCTTTGCAAGGTTTACTTCCATACCCTACCAAACTGTTTTGGCACATTACCAACAACATTTTCTACATAACATTAGCATTATCTTGGGCAGATTCCAATCACCCTCAACACACCAAATATCATTCACAATTACAATTTCTAGGTACCATTACAAACACACCTAAACATTTCAAACTTTACATACACTTTACAATGTAAATTGACATACATATCATCAATCCTTCTAGGTCAATATGCTGCCCACACTCCTTCAATATACACCATTATTCAAGTGTCCACAAGCTGCCACAATTCATTCATCAACATCACATTGCCGTACCATATGCCAATTCCCATCAAAGTGCATCATTCACCATATATACATGCATTAAATCACTAGGTTACTAAATCACCATGATTAACATTATTTCTCATCAATTATATACACAAATACCTCATCAAAAACGTGACCCATGGCTGTCCAAAATGGCAACAACAATAACCCTTCAAACTCAAAATTTTCCTTCACCAAACCAATACCCATAACATAAACATAAACTTTAACAAAGAACTTCTCAAAAATGCAAACTTACCTTTAATTGTAAATTGCTAAACCTTCACCAAACTTCCCAAAATTGGTATCAATATCTTCCTTGTGATGTGTAGACAAATTTTAGTGAAGAACACTAAGTGAATGGAGTTGAAATGGAAGGAGGGATCAAGCTTGCATGAAAATGTCCATGGAGTTTTCTCTCCCTTCATTCACGGCTTGGATGGTAAATGAAGAAGATGAAGTGGCTGCTGGACATAGTGGACTTACATCAGCCCCATAATGTGTTTATTTTATTCCCTTAGTGGTCCACTTACTCTAATTAATTCATATTATAAGTTACTTTCACTTAATCCCACATTAAACCCTTAATTCTCACTATTTACTTTAGGTACCACCAATTTAATTTTTCATTTCATTTTCTAAGTGTAATATTATTTATTTTTAATGGAAATTTAGGTCAATAGACTATTCGGGATGTCAAATGACCATAATGCCTGTTCGGTTGGCTTTCCGATTTTTGGTAACACCGTATTTTGTCCTGCATTTTCGATATCTCACTTTTATTAGTACTCATTATTTAATTTTACTTTGATCTTTCTAATGATATTTATACTTCAATAAGGGTCTATTTATGTCCAAAAATATTTTCCGTGGTTCCCCATGATCCGAGTTAGTCAACGGTCCACGCCGTGACCTCCGGTGCGGTCACCCATCGCTAGGTTTCCCGGCTCACTTACTCGGTTACATTTCTTTGCTATGATTTTTTTTTTGTTTTTGTTTTCTTGTAATTTATTATTTTATGTCTCCTCAATAATATTGAAGTACGGTTCTAGGCATCCTAGCTGTCCAGGACAATGACCAGTCACCGGAACAACGCACTCACAAATTAGGGTGTTACATATAGAAAATCCGGCAGAGTACCGGCTAAAAATGGAGAAAACAGTTGTTCGGAACCTGTGAAAAACACTTCCAATAATCATATTCAATCATTCTCAAACTCCAATATCAAAATCTCAATATGTTTTTCAACAACATTTCCATTTCTCAATCATTCATCTCATGTAATAATCATGTAAAAGTCATAAATGAATATTCACTTTTCCATTCACAAACACAATTTCCATTATTTACATAAACATCAAAATACATTACATAAGTTTTAATTACACAAAAGAAAATAAAAGTTAGTTACAAAATACCAAAATGAAACCTAGTGTCCTACCAATGCACTGAAGATGGTGAGGTGACACGGACACTATGCAGAACTGCAGGAGGTTTCACCCAGCCTGTGGTCTACTGGGCTCTCGGTCAGTATCTCCAGAACCTACGCGTGGCAAAAGCAACGCGTTAAGCAATAATGCTTAGTGGTGCCATTAATAAAGTAAAAAGAAATAACAGGAAGTAAATATGCAGTGAATGTATCGGTGTCTTATTGCAAATAAATTTTCGATGAGTATTTGTAGTCTTACTTATTTTGTACTTGTTATATTCATTATTTGATTAAATTTATCCACTTTCATTTTTGGTTGCCCAAGTAACCTATACTGGACGACTGGACTGGATAAATGGGTAAACTGGCACTGGGTATGGGTTATGGTGCCTCCAAAGCACTTTCACCAGTGGAATCTGCTTATTCCTCAACTCTTTCACTTCCCAAGCCAGGATCCGTATAGGTTCTTCTTCATATGTCAAATCCGGTTGTACTTCAATTTCTTCCATGGAGATGACATGTGAAGGATCTGAGCGATATCTTCTTAGCATAGATACGTGGAACACATTATGGATCTTGTCCAGCTCTGGTGGTAAAGCTAGCCTATAGGCCACTGGACCCACACGTTCAATGATTTCATATGGGCCAATGAACCTAGGGCTTAACTTACCTTTTCTTCCAAACCTCAGTACCTTCTTCCACGGTGACACCTTGAGGAACACTTTATCGCCAACCGTATATTCTATTTCTTTTCGCTTCAAGTCGGCATAGGATTTACATGCATGCGAGGCAACCTTCAGATTGGCTTTGATTAGTTTTACTTTCTCCTCAGTCTGTTTCACCAGGTCTGGCCCTACCAGTTTGTCTTCGCCCAATTTAGTCCAGCACACTAGAGTTCTACATTTCCTCCCATAAGATATGTCACACGGTGTACCGGAACACTCTACTTTATCTCAATCATTTTTATTCTTCCTTAATTTACTTTTATCATAGTTTTGAATATAATTTATGAAATATAATTCATTTAGGTCATTTATTGAAATTATAATTTATTTGAGGTTCCGAAAATTTTATAGAAAATCCCAGAGATCTGGCTAAAAATAGAGAAAACAGTTCTTCGGAACCTGTGAAAAACACTTCCAATAATCATATTCAATCATTCTCAAACTCCAATATCAAAATCTCAATATGTTTTTCAACAACATTTCCATTTCTCAATCATTCATCTCATGTAATAATCATGTAAAAGTCATAAATAAATATTCACTTTTCCATTCACAAACACAATTTCCATTATTTACATAAACATCAAAATACATTACATAAGTTTCAATTACACAAAAGAAAATAAAAGTTAGTTACAAAATACCAAAATGAAATCTAGTGTCCTACCAATGCACTGAAGATGGTGAGGTGACACGGACACTATGCAGAACTGCAGGAGGTCTCACCCAGCTTGTGGTCTACTGGGCTCTCGGTCAGTATCTCCAGAACCTACGCGTGTCAAAAGCAACGCGTTAAGCAATAATGCTTAGTGGTGCCATTAATAAAGTAAAAAGAAATAACAGGAAGTAAATATGCAGTGAATGTATCGGTGTCTTATTGCAAATAAATTTTCGATGAGTATTTGTAGTCTTACTTATTTTGTACTTGTTATATTAATTATTTCATTAAATTTATCCACTTTCATTTTTGGTTGCCCAAGTAACCTATACTGGACGACTGGACTGGATAAACGGGTAAACTGGCACTGGGTATGGGTTATGGTGCCTCCAAAGCACTTTCACCAGTGGAATCTGCTTATTCCTCAACTCTTTCACTTCCCGAGCCAGGATCCGTATGGGTTCTTCTTCATATGTCAAATCCAGTTGTACTTCAATTTCTTCCATGGAGATGACATGTGAAGGATCTGAGCGATATCTTCTTAGCATAGATACGTGGAACACATTGTGGATCTTGTCCAGCTCTGGTGGTAAAGCTAGCCTATAGGCCACTGGACCCACACGTTCAATGATTTCATATGGGCCAATGAACCTAGGGCTTAACTTACCTTTTCTTCCAAACCTCAGTACCTTCTTCCACGGTGACACCTTGAGGAACACTTTATCGCCAACCGTATATTCTATTTCTTTTCGCTTCAAGTCGGCATAGGATTTACATGCATGCGAGGCAACCTTCAGATTGGCTTTGATTAGTTTTACTTTCTCCTCAGTCTGTTTCACCAGGTCTGGCCCTACCAGTTTGTCTTCGCCCAATTTAGTCCAGCACACTAGAGTTCTACATTTCCTCCCATACAGTGCTTCATACGGGGCCATTTGGATACTAGCTTGGTAGCTATTGTTGTATGAAAATTCTGCCAGTGGGAGGTATCTATCCCAACTTCCCTCAAACTCAATGACACAACACCTCAGCATATCCTCAAGGACCTGACATATATTTCATATTATTATTATCATTTTAGTTCAATATTTGTATTAATTCAATTGGTTCAATTGTTTACCTAGATTACTCTTTCTGATTGCCCATCCGTCTGAGGATGGAAAGCTGTGCTGAAGTGGAGTTGTGTACCCAAGGACTCATGCAACTTCTTCCAAAATCTATATGTAAAGCTTGGGTCTCGATCAGATATGATGGAAAGTGGAATTCCCTGAAATCTAACTATCTCACTGATATATAATTCTGCTAATTTCTCTAGTGAGTAGTCAGTCCTAACTGGCAGAAAGTGTGCTGACTTCGTCAATCTATCCACTATCACCCATACTACATCATGTTTCTTCTGGGTGAGAGGTAGACCACTTACAAAATCCATGGTGACCCGATCCCATTTCCATTCAAGTATGTGTATAGGCTGTAGCAAACCTGATAGAACTTGATGTTCTGCCTTGACTTGCTGACATGTCAAGCATTTAGTCACATAGTCAGCTATGTCCTTCTTCATACCAGGCCACCAATACTGAAGCTTTAGATCATGATACATCTTTGTACTTCCTGGGTGCATAGCATAAACACTGGCATGTGCCTCTTTCAGAATACTGGCTTTCAATTCCCCATTATCTGGTACACATGCTCTTCCTTTGTAGTAGAGACACCCATCTGCTTTCACCTCATAGTCAGGTTTGGCCTCACTTGCAACTCAGCCAAAATAGCTCCATCTCGAACTAGAGATAGACGGGCATTCAATGATCTCAAAGCTGTGATGGACTTTCTGCTCAAAGCATCAGCAACTACATTTGCCTTCCCAGGATGGTAGTCAATTACACAATCATAGTCCTTCAGGAACTCAATCCATCGTCTCTGTCTAAGGTTGAGCTCCTTCTGGAAGCATAAGCGACCACCTTTCCCTCTTGTATCAATACACACCCTAACCCATTATGAGAGGCATCACTGTAGACCACGAAGTCCTTTCCTGACACTGGCTGTGTTAACACTGGTGCCTCTGTCAACATAGCCTTCAACTTCTCAAGCCAGTGCGACACTTGTCATTCCAGTCAAATCTGACATTCTTGTGTAATAACTTGGTCATTGGAGCAGCTATTAAGGAAAATCCCTTCATAAATCTCCTGTAATACCTAGCTAGCCCCAAGAAACTTCTGACCTCAGTTGTATTCCTGGGAGGCTTCCATTCCATCACTGCTTCTATTTTCTTGGGATCCACTCTAATCCCATCAGCTAACACTATGTGTCCAAGGAATGCAATTTCATTCAACCAAAAGTCACACTTGGACAACTTAGCATACAGCTTCTTTTCTCGCAGGGATTGCAGAACAATCCTCAAATGTTCATCATGTTCTTCCCTGGTCTTGGAATACACCAAAATATCATCAATAAAGACCACTACAAACCGATCTAGGTATAGATGGAAGATACGGTTCATAAGGTCCATGAATGCCGCTGGTGCATTTGTTAGGCCAAAGGGTATCACTAGAAACTCATAATGCCCATACCGGGTCCTGAATGCAGTCTTTGGCACATCTATATCCTTCACCCTCAACTGATGATACCCTGATCTGAGATCAATTTTAGAAAATACTCCTACTTCCTTCAACTGATCAAACAGATCATCAATTCTAGGCAACAGATATTTGTTCTTCACAGTCACTTTATTCAACTGCCGGTAATCGATGCATAACCTCAAAGTCCCATCTTTCTTCTTTACAAACAGCACTGGAGCTCCCCATGGTGACACACTAGGGCGTATGAACCCCTTATCCAGCAACTCCTGTAACTGGATTTTCAGTTCCTTCAATTCTGTGGGTGCCATCCTATAAGGAGCAATAGATATTGGTGTTGTACCCGATGGTGTCTCAATAGCAAATTTAACTTCCCTTTCTGGTGGCAAACCAGGCAATTCTTCAGGGAACACATCTGGGAAGTCTCTTACTGTAGGTATATCACTCAGGTGTGGCTTAACTTGCCTAGTATCAACCACGTGTGCTAGGTAAGCTTCACAGCCTTTTCTCATCATTCTTCTTGCAACTGTGGCTAAGATAACATTGGACAGGAAATCTGTCCTTTCACCCACAACAGTGATCTCATTACCCTCAGGAGTTTTCAGAGAAACTCTCTTCAATTTACAATCAACTATTTCCTGATGACGTGACAACCAGTCCATTCCCAAAATCACGTCAAACTCGTGGAAGGGCAACTCAATCAGGTCTGCTAAGAATTCATACCCTTGAATCCTTAACGGGCAACCCTTGTATACTTTGTTCACCACTACACTGTGGCCCAATGGATTAGTGACCAGAATGTCTTGGTCACTCTCCCCTACTAATATCCCCCTTTCTAAGGGTAGATTGATGCAGATGTATGAATGAGTGGATCCTAGATCCACCAATGCGTGCACAGATGTATTGTAGAGGGAGAACGTACCCCTGATGACGTCCGAGGCATCTTGCTCCTCCTGGGCTCTCATGGCATAGGCTCTGGCAGGTGGTCTGCCCTTAGGCCTCTCTACTGGCTCAGATGCAGGCCTCTGTGATGGTCCCACTACCTCAGATTTGCCAGATTTCCTACCTCTTTGTGGTGCAGGAGCAAGTCTGTCTACTTGTGTTGGAGCAGCTGTAGTAGTTCTGCGTGGACAGTTCCTCAACTGATGCTCTGTTGACCCACACCTTAAGCAGGCACCAGTCACTCTCCAACACTCCCCCTTATGCCACTTCAGGCAATGTGGACATGCAGAAGATGCTGGGGCTGGTCCCCTGAACCCCATCCCTGGAGAGCTGCCCACTGATGGTGTGGACTGACCTCTCCTAGGGGTAAACTGTGGCCTGGGTCCCTGAGACTGACCCTGACCTTGTGATTGACCTGAACTCTGTGCAGGAGATAAACTAAACTAACCTGGGCCCCTCTTCTGCTGTCTCTCTCTTCTGGTCTGCTCACTTATTCTTACTTTTTCAACTTTTATTGCAGCTTCCACTAACTTGGTGAAGTCGGTGATTCCCAAGGCAGTGATCATGATCTTTATGTTGTCATTTAATCCCTCTTCAAATCTCTTACACCTTTCGGCCTCATTAGGGACTATCTCCCTTCCGTAGCGGCTCAATCTGACGAATTCCTTTTCATACTCGGCCACTGACAGCTGTCTCTGCCTCAGATTAATGAACTCTCTTCTTCTCTCTTCCAGGTATACACTACCCACATATTTCTTCTTAAATTCGGAGAGGAAGAAGTCCCAAGTTATTACTTCTGGTTGTACTTCACTGGACACCGTATCCCACCATTCATATGCATCATCTTGCAACAGAGATACAGCAGCTTCTAGATTTTGCTCTGGAGTGCAGTGGAGTTGTTTTAAAACTCTGCCTGTTCTGTTCAACCAATTTTTGGCTGCAATAGAATCATCTTCTCTCTTACCAAAGAAGTCCACTGCTCCAAATTTTCTCAATTTTTCCAGATGTGATTTCGGTTGTGGAGGTGGTGGTGGTGGCATTACCCCAGCCATTTGTTTGAAGAATTCGGCCATTTGCTAGAACACAGCCTGTGGAGGTTGAGCAGGCTCTGATGGAACTGGTGGAGCAGGTTCTCCCCTACCACCAGTCTCAGCTGCTGCAGGTGGAGCATGACTCTCCACTTCCTCCTCAACTGCCCTTTGAGATGTAGGGTCCATATCCTATTCAAAATAACAAAGACAAATAGATCTGCATTAGTGTCACCTCGACTCTTACAAATGCAATGCATGGTATGGACTCAATCTAGGCCCAGAAACGCCTAAACCGTTCTCTGATACCACTAAATGTGACACCCCTTACCCATCTACAGTATATCCGAGTAAGATATGTCACACGGTGTACCAGAACACTCTACTTTATCTCAATCATTTTTATTCTTCCCTAATTTACTTTTATCATAGTTTTGAATATAATTTATAAAATATAATTCATTTAAGTCATTTATTGAAATTATAATTTATTTGAGGTTCCGAAAATTTTATAGAAAATCCGGCAGAGTACCGGCTAAAAATGGAGAAAACAGTTCTTCGGAACCTGTGAAAAACACTTCCAATAATCATATTCAATCATTCTCAAACTCCAATATCAAAATCTCAATATGTTTTTCAATAACATTTCCATTTCTCAATCATTCATCTCATGTAATAATCATGTAAAAGTCATAAATAAATATTCACTTTTCTATTCACAAACACAATTTCCATTATTTACATGAACATCAAAATACATTACATAAGTTTCAATTACACAAAAGAAAATAAAAGAAAGTTACAAAATACCAAAATGAAAACTAGTGTCCTACCAATGCCAAGATGGTGAGGTGACACGGACACTATCTGAAGCTGCGGGAGGTCTCACCCAGCCTGTGGTCTACTGGGCTCTCTGTCAGTATCTCCAGAACCTACGCATGGCAAAAGCAACGCGTTAAGCAATAATGCTTAGTGGTGCCAATAATAAAATAAAAAAAAATAACAGGAAGTAAATATGCAGTGAATGTATCGGTGTCTTATTGCAAATAAATTTTCGATGAGTATTTGTAGTCTTACTTGTTTTGTACTTGTTATATTCATTATTTCATTAAATTTATCCACTTTCATTTTTGGTTGTCCAAGTAACCTATCTTTGGACGATCGATGGATAAGCGGATGGCGCCTTTGGGTATCTAGTACCTTGGGCGTCACACCATCGGTCACATATGCATCTCCGGTGTGCAGAGCAGCTAATAAGCTGTAAAAACAATAGGCACAAGGCCAAATATCAACACAATGTCGAATGGCTAAAAGCCATGAAATCCTGAGAATGGCATAATGCCATGTGTAGTACTGCTAACTGAACCCTATTGGCATGCCAAACTATCCAAACCAATCTTGTTAGGTATACTAGGGCATTTTATACTTTTGAATTTTACAATTTTTGAATTTCAAGTTTTGGTGTTACTATTCCCTTCATTAGTCAACAAAAATGTTGACTTTTGCATAGAAAATAGGTACATTGGTTTTAACACTCCCAACATACCACATTTTACATTCAAAATTTGTTGGTATTGGTTAACAATACCATTTCTAAGCTTAAAATTAATGGAGCAGAATTTTCAGTTTTCATACCCAATCTTTACTGTTCCATTAGTTGCTGTTGCAGTGGGAATTTGGAAAAATGATAAACATGAAAGTTGTTCCTTATTTTGTCTAGTTGAATTTATTTTTTTGAATCACTCCATTTGGAGTTTTCTAGCTCACGTTATGGTCCAAAAACCACAACTGGCCGGATTGAAAATTTTCAGGCCTGACCATATCTACGATCACGATGCTTGATGGCGCAACTCAATTGTTGGATAGGTTCTGGTCATAATTTGGGGTAGGTTTCTTCATGAAAGTTGTTGGTCTATATCTTAACTTGTTGATGGAAAACGTTCAGGTCAATTCAGCCATTCTACAATGAGTTATGGCCAAATGAACAATCACTGTTCATTTGGTCATTCTGCAAAAACTGGTTGCAGGACACCCGGATTGGGGCAAGTTTTTAGTCCACTTGGTTTGGTCTTTTGGGCATGGTTTCTTCACCAAAGTTGTGCCATTATATGTCTAGTTTCATGTCCAATTGGCCAAACACCAATTGAACTTACACAGCCCAAGTTATGGCTGTCCAAACAGGCTGGACTCACAGCCACCCTGCAAGTCTCACTAGGCAGCATACCAAATCAGTTTTCTAATGCTACAATTCACTCCAAGTTATGGTCAAATTACCTCAAATGGTCACTAATTGACCATTAAAACTTTAGTTTGTGTCCATTTTCATCCACCACCAAAATTAAATTTCAAAACCCTAACCCTAATTGTCCAAGCCTCCAATTCATGCATCTTACTCCTAATTTGCTATACTAATCATATAATTTATAAGAGGGGCAGCTAATATGTCACTTTAACCAAATAATTCTCCTAACTCTAACTCATGTCAAGGCTGCCAAAATTTCATGAAATATAACCATGCTTCATTAATTCAATTTTCATCAAATTTTCAACTTAACTTAGCTCAAATTCATGATTAGAAAGGTATAAAAGCAAAGTATATGGCACTAACCTTAGTAGGGCAGAATTTTCTCTTGTTAATTCTTCACTTTCTTTGGCTTTCTTGGCAGCCAAACACTTGCTTAAGATGTAGAGACAAATTTTATTGAAGTGGACTTAGGGTTTTAAGTGAGATTTGGGTGGGTTATAAAGCTTTGGTAAGCTTTCAATGGTGGAATGGTTATGGAGTTTGAGGGATACGGGAAGGTGATGGGCTGCTGGATTTTTATTAGTTTTTTGCTGTATTCTATCCACATTTTATTAGTGAATTTAAGTGTTGATTAAATATGATTGGTGGGTAAGTGTTTAATGACATCATATGATGTCATAATTGGTATTTTCTTCCATTTTTTTTTCTTCTCTTCTCTACTCATTTTCAATTTAATTTTTAGCATTATTTATTTACATTTTATATTATAATAATTATTTACTTAACTGGACAAGTCGGCCAAAAATCACCTCTGAAGGCGAAATGACCAAAATGCCCTCCGTTTGGCTCAACGGGCCAAAATTGTCTATACCGATTGAAAAATTTTTCTAAATATTTTCTTGGAATTCTAATGCCATAGGAACCTCAATGACCCTTCTCTGGAGTCCCAAAAATTATTTTATGAATTTTCTCTCGGGTTTAGGGCTCCTAGTTGCGAGAACCGCAACTTCCCACTGGGTTACCCATCGCTTGGGTATCGGCTCATTTTACTTGGTTGTATTTTATTTCTAAAATTTTTTTCTAAATTTTTCTTATTAATATTTGAGTTAATTATGGTTCCTCACTTTAGTTTAAACATTTTTTTTTCGGACGTTCTAGTTGTCCAGGCCAGACCAGTCACGAGCAGTAGAAAGTCTGGAGTTATTCTGAGGAGGGTGTTACATGCGTGCCACAGCTGCAGAAGTGTTACCTCTACCCCTGCCTCGGCCTCTACTAGCTGTCTGTTGTCCTCTGGAAGCAGAACCTTGAATAGATCCCTCAGTGGTGGTAGGCGGCCCAGACCTACGAGCACTAGTGAAATCTCTAGTAAAGTGCCCACTTCCACCACAGTTGTAACAGGCTCCTATGGCCTTATAACATACTCCTCCATGATTCCTGCCATAAGTTTCACAAGTATGAGCAGGAAAGGAACCCCTAGATGTCTACTGTCCGGATCTAGGTGGCCTCTGCCCTGAGAATCTTCACCTACTAGATCTTCTGTTACTTGATCCCCTAAAGCTCTTTTTCTTACCCAGATTACTACTTGGACTCCGACCTATAGGCTTACAGCTCTTCTCTTTTTCAGTAGTTACCTTCTCAGATGCCCCTTCCAGTTCTATCCTTTCCAATTCAAGGGCCTATGATATCAACCCAGAGAAGTTGTCATGTCGAAACCCAACCACTTGCAATCTCAAACTAGGCCTCAAACCGGCCTCAAACCGTTTGCATCTGTCTCTACTGGTAGTGAGTAGGCTTCCAACATAGTGGCTGAGGTGAAAAAAGTCTCTCTCATACTCGGCTACAGTCCTGTTCCCTTGCTTCAAACTAAAAAACTCCTGTAGTTCAGGAACATACTTCTGTCTAAATTCTCTGAGAAAGTCACCCCATGTCAACACAGGGGGCTCAACCAAACTGTGAGGAATGGTCTTCCACCACTCATATGCCTCTCCATGCAGTAGAGAGACCGAGTATTCGAACTTCAGATCATCGGTGCAGTGCAGTTTCTTGAATACTATCTCCATCCGTTCTAACCATTGCTTAGCTTCCAATGGGTCCACAGTACCCTTGAACTTTATTGCCCCATACTTCATTAACTTGTCATATTGTCTGGCAGGGGATGGTGGTTGCACTGGAGGTGCTTGCACAGGAGCTTAGACTGGTATATTGCTAGCCATTTGCTGAAATAGTGTAACCATCTGCTAAGCGGCGAGCGAGAAAGCGCATGGGTAGGGCAGTGCGGTGACCCATTGGCATTACGAGGTGGGGCCTCCCCTATACCTCGGATGCTCTGCGATTGCTCTACTATGTGATCCCCCTCTTTCATACTGAATCACAAAGAATTCTACTCCCTAGACAACCAACACAAGGAGATTTCCCTCCATTAGTCCTTATTTATGATGTAATGCACTATATGTATCAATTAATGACAGTTGAGCAGTTGTACTTATCAAAATTTTTTAAACATGCAATTTCAAAACTTGTATAAAAAGCAAAGCTCTGATACCACTAAAACATGTCACACCTTATCCTTAGTAAGGCATGACATGTTCCCGTAGCATACCTAATGAATTACCGAACTCCACCTACCAATAACCCATTAGTTATATTACAAAGGATTTTAAAACAAATCATAGCTTTTTATCTTATCAATTCTTTTACGGAAAACTGCATGAGAATAGTTAAAATTCCATGTAAACATTCATTGGAAATAATGATAGACTAAATATTGCAAAAGTTACATTTTCATAAGTCTCAAAATAAAATACAAAATAGTTACAAACTTAAAATGTGATAACAATGCAATGCTTTTAAATACAAACTGCTCAATGTCCGTACATCCATACATATAGGTACAAAATACATCCAAAGGAATCAGAAGGGTATACCTAACGTAAATACCCACAAACAATACCAAAATGCTGCTTTCAAGTCTCTCACTTGGCAGCCTTCTCCTTTCCCTTACCTGTGACAGCAAAAAGAAGCTATCGCTGAGTATATCACTCAGTGGTGCACAACTAATAACTTTAAAACTTAAGGTAAACACAATTTGTCAAAGCATAATAAATCACATTTTTCTTAAGCATGAAAACTTCACGATAGTTCTAAGTCCATAAAGGCCATTTATTGGAATGTCAGTGCCATGTTGTACACTATGACAAAGCAATCTCAACCTTACTAACCGTTATTAATGAGGGAAGGGCTAGCTAGCAAATGAGTACTCATGTAGTCTTACCCTACTAACCGTTATTAATGGGAGACATAATCAATATCAATTATCAACCCCAAGTAGCCATTACTCTTTGGGAGTTTTGAAAAGATTTGTCATGCTAGCGTGGTTTCAAAATAGTTTCCAAAAATTTCCCACTCAATAATTACATTTATAAACCAATAAACACATTTAAATTCATCATAATATCCATATAAAGGTGGCAACACTCAAATTTCTTAAATGCAAGAGAAAAACCATATTTCAGTCAAAGTAAACTTGTTCAAAGCAAACTCATTCAATTTAAAACATTCCAAGCAATTTACAAGTTTAAAAACGAAGAAAAGGTTAGTTGTGCACAAACTTTCAATAATTCTCCTTCCTTGTTACCTACTTCTCCTTGTCCGTTTCAACTTCTTTTTCTACTAAAAATACACAAATAGAATACCTCAATACCAATCTCAATTGCTACCAAGAACTCATTACATTCATGTCTAATGCATCCCAAGTTAGCTTTGAAAATTTTAGAATATTTTGGTTTTGGGACAACTTGGTGCCCCAATTTTTGAACCCAATTTTTACCTAGTTTCGATCATAATTTGATAAGGTATTCTTCATGAAAATTGTTCATTTAGGTCTTATTGAATCGCCTAGCTTGGAGCTGTGTAGCTCAAGTTATGACTAAAATATGGTTACTATTCACGTCCTTTGTTCATCCTGTGATTCGATTACTGCAAATTTATTAATTCAAATTCATTCAGCAATTTGATCAAGTTAAGTCCATAATTTGGTGCAATGTTCTTCATACTAAATGTTCTACTATATCTTAGGTTTCCATTGGTTCAAGAATCACCTAAATCAGAGTTTTCTATTGAGAGTTATGGCCATGCAAATTTTACTATTCATATGGTAAATCTGCAATTCTGTAGATTTGGTGATTCAACTTTGCTCAGCAATTTGATTGGATTAAGTCCATAATTTGGCCTCAAGTTCCTCATATGAAATTTTCTACTATGTCTTAGGTTTCCATCGGTTTAAAAGTCGCCTAAATCAGAGTTTTCTAAAGAGAGTTATGGCCATGCAAAATTTACTGTTCATATGGTCAAATTTTGCAGGTTCCAGAATTTTGTCTCTAAGTTCAAGGCTCATTTCGGATAGCTTAAGGTCATTTTTGAGGCAAGGTATCTTCACAAAAATTCTAGCCCTATGTCTTAAGTTTCATTTCCAATTAGTTTCACACCAATTGGAGTTGTGTAGCTCAATTTATTGGCTGTCAAACACACTGAACTCAGTGTGTAAATTCTGCCCTAGGTTCAAATTTTTCATTTCTTCAATTGTTCCCACTAACCAACCTCAATTCACATTTAATTCACCCAAAATGACTATAATTTAGAATTGAAACATTAATGGCACTTCCTAACACAAAACCCACAATTTTGAAACACCAAAGTTTGCAATTTTCCCTAATCCTACTATTTCATTACCTCCATTCATTAACCCAATGTCAATTCAAACTAAATAAGCCTCAAATGACCATAATTTAATACTACACATACCAATTTCACTCTCTACCACCAAAACTCCAATTTTTTCATGAACCCTAATCTCCCATAATTAAATTTATACACATTTCATGCAATTTCTTTGCCCCAATCATGTATACTACTTCAACTAAGCTTAATCTCATCATAAATTTCATTTAAAGACATCAAACCCTAACTTTTCTCCAATTTGGCCAAAACCCTAGTTTAGATTCCATACATGTTTTTTTTCATTTCATTTTCTTATGAAATTTCATGCTTTCTCATGTAAATTCATCACACCCAAACTTGATTCAAAGCATATTTGGTTAATCAACCATGAAAGAGAGAGCTTACCTCACTTGATGATTTTTCCCACTTCCAATCTCTTCCAAATCTTGCTCTTCTTGTTTTTAATCTCTCAATTAAAGATCTCTTTGATGTTTTCTTTTAGTGGGCTATGGAATTTATGAAGGGAATTGAAGTGAATTAAGACTTGGAAGGGAAAACAATGGTGGAAGAAGATTGGGGAAGAAGGGAAAAGAAAAGAGAGAGAGAGGGAAGATAGGTGGTGGCATGGAAGAAGGGAAAGAAGGAGACTTGTCTTCTTTTATACTTATTTATTCCTTTTTAATTAAATAATTAAGTTTAATTGTCAAAAGCCCATAAGTCATTAATTTTAATTAGGTCAAAAATGGAATTTAAATTCTAGATTTTTGCCTCTTTTATTTTCTTTCCACTTTTACTCTAATTTTTCCCTCAATATTTCTTCATAATTCAATATTTTATTTTCATTTAATTAATTTGACATTTTGGTTAAAAATCAACTCTTAAAGTGAATTGACCAAAATGCCCCTTATTGGGTCATAATCCCTCTTTTACAATATACCTAGTGAGTCCTTATATGTTTGGGTCACTTGAATTTTTATTGTGTCTATGTCAATTAACTTTCTATTTATTTTTGGTCCTCAAGGTGTCTTTGAATAGTACTAGTCAACGACCAAAAATGGTACTATTCATAACTCGGAGGTTCGGGTATTACAACTATTCACCTGTTTGAAAATTTCAATAATATTTTACAATAAAAATCTCATCAATTATTCTCATTATTCAGATCTCATTCACATATCTCAATTTCATATTCATTTCCATGCATTTCCATTCATGCACAATTTATATATATAAGTTCTCAAGTTTCATTAATTTACATGATTTACAGACTGATTACATAAATTCATAATTTACATGATCTATAAATTAATTACACTTCCATAATTTATATTTCAATATACAATTCAAAGTTTACATTACAAATAATAACTAATTATAATGTACAAAATACATAGTATGATCTATGTGGGCCCTATCTACATGCATTCTTGAGAGGTGACAACCTTGAACACTCTGCGAATCGGACTCTAAAATCTCTGTTTAGCATTTCTTTGGGCTTTAACTTGATGCACTGCTCAAGGAAACAAATCCATCGCGCTAAACATTCTTTGCTTAGTGGTGCAATAATATAAGAAATAATGTATACAAATAAAAATAATTGGAGTATATTTTCTATACTTAAGAATTTTCTTTGAGTTCATATGAAATTTGCCATACAGTATATTTTTCGTCATTTATGTTGCTCTCTAGAATCTCTTCTGTCATAAGTTTACAATAATCATTGATATAATGTACAAATAAATATAAATATTTAGTTTATGTTTATATTATTATGGAGGATACATTTCTAATAATTACTTACGTTATGCTTATTTTGCTAGTCTTTCATTTACTTCCTTAATATTTTCTATGTGTTGTGGATCATTTCGTAGTAATTAAATTCTTAATACTAGTTTAATACCTTTCAGATTTTTCTCACTGATTTCTAATATTTTTAATTTATTTCAATAAATTTTTCTACCCAAGTAACCTATGATAGGCTGACTAAACTGGATAACGGGTCATTGGCACTGGACACCGCGGTGCCTTGGGCCGTCATACCATGGAACGCAGAATTTTAACCACGTATGCAGTCAGTATGGCTAAAAAGCCATGATAACACATAATCGGGCATAAAAGCCATGAATACGGGCATAAAGCCATGAATACAGGAATGAAGCCTTTCGCAGTACTGCTAAAACAATACCCTATTGGCATGCCAAACTATCTAATCTGACATATATGTCTAGGCAATACAAGGGCACATAATATCATTAAATATTAATGTATTGTGTTTTATGACTTCATTATTTCATAATAATTTTAAATTATAATGTATACAATCATTTGATCATATATATGATCATAATTCACATAATTATCCTTTTATATCACTGTACTCAAAGTACTTTTCCTTTCTACAATAATGAGAATTAATGTTTCATTCATACATTAATATGGTTCATTTATTCATTCATTATGTTATTCATATTGATCATAATTCAAAAAAATGGTTCACATGTACCATTGTATTCAAAACATTTTTCCTTTCTCTCTTGATGGGAACTTAAATCCCAAATGACACTTTTATCTCATCTATACATTCAACAATCCATTCATGTAAAGAACATTTCATACTTCAAGTTGTTTTGCTAATATATTATGAACTCCATTAGTGTTGGGACTATAAGTCTCAACAATCCATCTAGGTTAATTTCATTTCATATTCAAGTGGTATCACTCATGTTTTATTAGACCTACTAGTAATGGGAATACAAATCTTAATTATATATTCACATAACTTAAATGTTCATTAAGTCATTTAGGTAAATTACTACTTCTATTCCAAGTAATCCATGAACATTTCATGGATTCCAAATTTCATACCTTAATTTCCTCTACCAATTTAGTTATTACACTTTGTGTATTTGTACTACTATTCACATTACTATTCACTCAAATTGTTGACTTTTTAATCATAATAAATTTATTGAACCTAAGTTCTCCAAGATACCACATTTTGCATTTTATTTTTGTTGGTATTGATTTCCACTACCATTTTAAAGCTTATCTTATGTTATTCAAAATTTTCAGATTTCATACCCTAGGTTTACTGTTCCATTGATCATTTGTACAGTAGGAATTTGATAATGTCTTCATGAAAGTTGTTCCTTATTGTATCTAGTTACATTTCTTTTTTTGAATCACTCCATTTGGAGTTTTGTAGCCCAAGTTATGGTCATTTTGCCACAATTGGCCGGATTGGACAGAATCCAAAATTCTGGGTAAAACTGGTTCTAGCAGATTTGTTGACCTAAGTTTGGTTGGCAAGTTGACTAGGTTATGGTCAGAATTTGGATTTGTATTCTTCATGAAAATTGTAGGGATATGTCTCAGCTTTCTACTGGTAAAATTTTAGATCAATTGAACTTTTCTACACTGAGTTATGACCATTTGAACAAATACTATTTATTTGGTCATTTTTCAGGGACATCATGTTGGTCACCTGGATTAGGGTAATTTTTAGGTCAATTTGGTTTGATTTTCTGGGCAGGGTTTCTTCACCAAAATTGTACCATTATGTGTCTAGTTTCATGTTCAATTTTCTTTGCACCAATTAAACCTATACAACTCCATTTATAGCTCAAAAAATACATTGGACGCAAAGGTCTGAATTTCCTGCATAAGAATCAACAATCCCAAATTCAATTCTCCCAACTCCACAAACTTTATTTGACATATTTGGCACTTCTAGTGGTCATTAAATCATCTCAACATCATCAAATTCCAAGCAATAATACAAAAACTAAGTTAGGTTAAAACCTTAACTTGTAATTTCAATTAAAATCATACATCCATGCGATTTGATTTCTAATGCCTTAAACTTCATTAATCAACTTCACTAGCTAAAACAAAATCATCAAAACCATCAAATTCATTTATTTCCTAAGGCTGCCACAAATTGAAACTTCAACATATTCCAAGTTTTCTTTTCTTTTCATGCCATTTTAACTTAATCCAGCATGCTTTTCACGCTTAGGAAAGATAAAGGGTATGGTTAGTGCACTAACCTCTTTAACCACTCTCTTGGCTTGTTGAAACCTTAGAATTTTTTTCACTTTCTTCAAATTTCTTAGTAGGCAAACACTTCTCCTTGGTTTGGGTGTAATTTTTAGTGAAGGTGGTTAGGGCTTTTAGGGTGAGGAAGGGTGGGAATTCAAGCTTGAAAGCTTGAAAAATGGAAGAGGAACTCTTCCATGGTGGTGCGGAAACTTTGAGGAAGAAAGGAGTAGAATATTTTTTTCAATTTTTGGTCCCATTTATCCTCTTTTATTGTTTAATTTAAGTGGTGCTTAATTGTGATTGGTGGATAGGTTTTTAATGACATCATATGATGTCATAATTAGGTATTTTCTTTCATTTTCTTTTCTTCTTTTCTCTACTCATTTTCAATTTAATTTTTGGCAATATTTATTCATATTTTAGATCATAATAATTATTTACTTAACTGGACAAGTCGGCCAAAAATCATCTTTGAAGACGAAATAACCAAAATACCCACCGTTTGGCTTATTAAGCCAAAATCATCTGTACTGATCAAAAAATTTTTATAAACCTTTTCTTGGCATTCTAATGCCATAGAAACCTCAATGACTCTTCTTTAGAGTCCCAAAAATTATTTCATGAATTTTTCCCCGGGTCTAGGATCGATAACTGTCTTTACCGATACTTCCCCATACGGTCACCCATCGCTATAGGGCACCGTCTCATTTAACTTGGTTGTATTTTATTTCTAAAATTTTTTCTGAATTTTTCTTACCATTATTTGAGTTATTTATAATTCCTCACTCCAGTCTAAAATTTTTCCAAACGTTCTAGCTGTCCGGACCGATACCTGTCACCGAAATAGTAGAATGTACGAAATTGCTACAGTGAGGGTGTTACAAAAATGGTGAACCCAATTGGTATGAAGCCAATTGGAGGTGAAACTAGACATAAAATAAGCCAACTTTCATGTAGAAATGTTGCCAAAATTCTGCCTAGAAAGTGACCTAATAAGTGACCAAATCCGGATTGCCATTAGTGAACCCAGAATTTTGGACCATATGAATAGTAGTCAATCAAATGACCATAACTCACTGTACACAGGTCCAAATGACCTGAAATTTATATTGATGGAAAGCTTAGACATAGGACTACAACTTTCATGAAGATCATAGGACCCATAAATGCCATTTACTAAGTCAAATTGCTTACACAAGTTGAGGTATCTAAACTGTCCAGAAACATTGCAAACCCATAATTTGACCATATGAATAGTAGTTACTCATTTGACCATAACTCACTCAAAACAGGTCCCAATGACCTGAAATTTATACCACTAGAAAGCTTAGACATAGGACTATAACTTTGGTGAAGATCATAGAACCTAGAAATGTCATTTACTAAGTCAAATAGCTTGCACAAATTGAGGTATCAAAAGCTGTCGGAACCATTGCAACCCAGAATTTAACCATATAAACAATAGTCACTCATTTGACTATAACTCACTCAAAATAGGTCCAAATGACCTGAAATTTATATCAATGGAAAGATTAGACATAGAGTTATAACTCTTATAAAGACACCAAAGGCTAGAAATGACCAGAACCAAGTCAAATTATTTGCCCAAGTTAAGGTACTAAATCTGTCAGAATTAAACTTGACCTAAAAATGACCTAAAGTTGCATTGAAAGTGCAATCTGTCCAGTTTTAGTAAATTGACCATATCTTGGTCTATACAACTTAGAATGACCTGAAATCTGTGCAAAAATTTCAATAAGACATAGAGCTACAAATTTACTTCTTTGACTAGAAGCTAAAATGTAACACCCCTATTTGTATAACTTGGTATATTTTACTGTTCCGGTGGCCAGTGTCGGTCCAGATAATTAAGGGGATTAAAATCACATCTAAGACAACTAGATAAGCCCTGAACATAAATAATTAGTAATTGTCAATTAGTTAAGTATAAATAAGAAAAACAGAACACCAGAAGTTAAATGAGCTGAGAGTCACAGCGATGGGTGACCTTCTAGAGAAGTGATTGCGAGGTTGATTTAACTCAAATTTTGAATTGTAAAATGTGACACCGCGGTCCTTAGGACTATTGCGAACACAATGGAAAAGAGAAAATCATGAAAAAGAATTGTTAAGCAGGTCAAATAATTAGGTCAGAGATCCGGAAGGAATATTGAATTACTTGCAAACCGGATCGAACCGGTGAGGGGCAATTTGGTGAATTCACCCCTAGAACTGACACTTGATCTAACTATCTAATAAAATTGGAGAAAAGAAAATTTTGGAATCAAGAATTAAATTAAAGAACTATTGAAAAATTAATGAAAATGAAAAAAAGAAAAGAAAAAAGTTTCATTTCATCATTTTGATGACATCACAAATGATATCAAAATAAAAATTAATTTTGCCCAATAATTAACCAAGTCAAATGGCTAATTTAAAGAGATAAATGACATAAAAAAAAAAAAAGAAAATTCATTTTCATCTTCCTCAACACATTTAGCCGTCCCTCATCCCTCTCTCAACTCTCTCACATATATTTCCTCCATTGAAGCTAAAATTCAAAGCTTCACAAACCCTAGAAATCCCCAAAAAATTTCACTAAATTATGATCAAACCTTGATTTAGCACCTTAGTTCAACTATTGATCAAGAAAATGAAGGAAGAAAAATAGAGATTTGAAGATTGGAAATTCAAAGAAGGAGGTTAGTGTTTTAACTTTCAATTTTCTATTTAAATGCATGCTTAGCTACTTAAATTAACTTAGAAATTAAAGAAAAGAAACAAATCAAACATAAGGGACCGAACATGAATTTTAGCCAGCTAGGGTTAGTGTCACACCCTACTACCCTATAAGATGTAACATGATCCCGTAGTACACCTAATGAATTACCGTACTTCGCCTACCGATAACCCATTAGATATACTACAAGGGATTTTAAAACAATTTTCGTGAAATTTAAATCATCGATTAAAATCTGGTGTTATAAAATTTTTTTCAAAATTTCAGCAAAGTGCTGGCTGTATTTTGAGAAAACAATTCTTCAATCCTGCAAAAGAAAATGCTCCCAATATGTTTTCTCAAATACAACTTCAATAACTTCATTTCAATTCACAATTCAATTCTCAATAAATAATCAATTCATTTTCAAACCAATCTCATCATGAAGAAATATTTCATTGATTATAAGACTCAAAATTTATATTACAAAATTATTCAAGTAAGTGAAATCTCAAATTTACATTTACAATAATTTATATTTAATTGCATACCAAAATATTTTACAAGAGTTTTCATACAACTGCTCAAATAATTTACATACATATTATTACATGCATACATCAAAACCTATGTACATGGGTATACCTATAATATACCTGGAGCTGATCTGAAAGCGTCTTCAAAGAAACTTACTCACTACTCTATGCTCTTCTTACCTGCGACAGCATACAAAGCTATCGCTGAGTGGTGAACTCAGTGGTGCACAACTATAATTTAAAACATAGTACAATATACATTGACAAAATTCTGATAAATAATTTGGAAATCGAATACTCATCAAATTCCAAAAATCAAAATATTCATTGCCAATAATGCGAATCATTTGTATAAAATGACTTCGATCATGAAATTCAATTTATCAAATCATAACTAACCATTTAGGTAATTCCAACAAAATCAATTATACATAAATCATAATGGAAATCACAATTCTTTACCATTCAAAAGCCATTCTGTATCTCAAAAACCATGATGTATCTCAAAAATCATTCTTTATCTCAGTAACTATGCAAGACTAATCCGAAAGGGCCATATTCGATGTGATTCTAACTCCCTATGGTCGGGGAGGCGAATCGATTCTAACTCCCGATGGTTGGGAGGTCGAATCGATTCTAACTCCTATGGTCGGGAGGTCGAATCATCGTGCCTGATACCATCACAATAATGAATCTTCCGCAAGGGCCATAACGATAAAAAACTTAGATCTAACCTCAAATCGGAGGAAAATCTAAGTGCATTACGCGTACCATGGTAATCAAAACACAACTAACTCCATTGTCTTCTCAACAAATGAGAGAGACGGGTAATAACCTAGTCAAGCATCTATAGTGAGATATAAAACAATATCACAATCCTTTTAGTGAGCATAAATCACAATATAATTCGATTCAAATTCAATTCCAATATCCAATAATTTTTATGCTCATCATAATTCAAATCATAAATTTGCATTTTTCCATAAAAATTACCATCACAATTCAAAACATTTTCTATCACAATTTTCCAAAACATAATTTATTCAATCCATAACAATGCTTAATGCTTGTGGAAATACCATTTCACAAAGCTAAATTCATACATACTATAACAATTTTCAATAATCATTGAATTAAATCCAATGCTTGTTAAACATAATACATAAGAAAAGTATGTCATTTAATCATATGAAATATTCAAAACAAAATCAGTTAAAAACTAGTTGTGCACAAACCTATGATAACTGTCTCTTGGCTCTGACTCAGTGTTTCCTTCCCCTTTTCTGAGTCTTTGCTAACTGAGAAACACAATTTGAAGTGTTTCAGTACTCATTTAAACTGTCTATAAGAATAAGGTTCAATAATTAATTTATCGAATTCTATTATTTCCTTAATCAACCTAATATGTCGACCCTCAATGCGTTCTAGGTAAATTCGGTTTTAATGTTACTAATATGTCACATTCAATAGTCTTTTAGGGTTGGTTCATGTTACCAAATTCATTTCCATGTATCTTGCATTTTCTTGCAATTTCTTTGGATTAGGGATACTAGTTAGACCTAGCCGGACGACCTAGTTCCCTAGGTTTTCGGGTTTCGGTCAAAACTACAAACTTATAGATCTATGTCTTATTGCACGCAGGGCAAAATTTCAGGTCATTCTGAGTTATGTAAACCAAGTTATGGTCATTTTACTATTGCTGGTCAAAATACATCAAAATTGGTCACTTTATGTCATTTTAGGTCAATTTTGGTTCGGCCAGTTTTTGGACTGGAAATTGTGCAAGCTTTTTGACTTGCTTATGGTCATTTCTGGGCTTTGGTGTCTTCATAAGACTTGTAGATATGGGTCTTAACTATTCATGGTCAAAAATTTTAGGTCAATTGGACCTGTTTTAAGTGAGTTATGGCCTAAACACTAACTGCTGCCCAAATGGTCAATTTTCAGGCCTTATTTGCACTTAATCCGGATTTGGTTATTTTTAAAGCTACCTTGCAAGCAGAATTTTGGCAAGCTTTCTTCATGAAAGTTGGCACATTTTGTGCCTAGTTTCACCTCCAATTGGTCTCATACCAATTGGAGCTACACACTTAAAGTTATAGGCCTAAAACACAAACTGCTTTATTGCATTTCTTTCATACACATCAAGGATCACTCCTAACACTTACCAAATTCAATATTCAAGTCAATTATGGTTGTATCATGACCTAAACATAATTTACAACACATTATACATCATTTTGGCAGCTTACAACCATATTCAACATACACCATAAAGTGCAGAATTTGTCAACTTAATTTACAACAATTCAAGCACCTAACCATAACACTTTTACATGTCCAACTTCACACCATCATACATACACTCAAACTGCCATAACATCCAACATAATTCAACATTAATATACCATAAACCAATCATGATTTCCAGCATTCTTCAAGAGTTAACAACCTGCTGCAATGGTACCTTTACATTCCATTAATTTCTAAGCTTCAAATTTCAATTCACATTTACATATACTAAGTATACATCACCCAAACAATTTCCTACACAATATACATTTAATCAATCATTGAATTCACCATTTACAAGCAAAAATAAACTGCCTTCAAAGTGTTTCCATGGCTGCCAAAAGTACACATCCCCATTCAACATCAAACCTCAAAAATTTCTCCATAAATCAAACACCCATAACATCCTTACAAGCTTTAACAAAGCAACAATCAAAAACTCAAACTTACCTATTGATGAGGCTTGTTAAATCTTCACTAAACTCCCTTGATTTTGGTATCTACTTCTTCCTTGTGAGGTGGGGATCAAGATTAGTGAAGGAACTTTGGTGTTTGGAGGTGAAATGGAGGAGATGATGAAGCTTGAATCAAATGCAGCAATGGTGGATTTCTAAGGTTTCATTTCGGCTTGGATGAAAGAAATGAAGAAGATGATGTTTAGTGGAAGTACACCTGCCCATAAGATGTTAATTTAATTCCCATAGTGGTCCACTCACCTTAATTAAAGTATATTATATGTTTTAATTGATAATTACTCCATTTAACCTCCATTTTTTCTATTTACATTAGGTACCACTAAATTAATTTTTCATGACATTTTCCAAGTGTAATATCATGTGTTTTTAATGAACATTTAGGTCAAAAGACAACTCAGGATGTCAAATGACCACAATGCCCCTGTTCGGGTTGCATTCCCGATTTTTCGGTAACACCAGGTTTTGTCCGTTTTTCGATTTCTCACTTTTCTTTGTACTAATTATTTAAATTTTTTTTTTGATATTTCTAATGGTATTTATACTTCAATAGACATTTATCTAAGTCCTAAAAATATTTTTCAGGGTTCCCAGCGGTCCAGGGCTAGTCAACGATCCATCGCGACTTCCGATCTGATCACCCATCGCTAGGGTTCTCGGCTAACTTAACTTGGTTACATTTCTTTGCTATTATTTTTCCTTTGTTTTTCTTGTATTTTCTTTTCTTGTATTTCATTATTTTATGTCTCCTCACTCATATCGAAGTGTAGTTAGGCATCCTAGCTGTCCAGGACAACAGTCCTTTGGAAACGATGAGAATGCACTACCGAACTTAGCGGTGTTACAGTTAGGGTTTGTTAGGAATGAGTGTGATGGTTTTGAATGGCTATTTGAGGTGAATTAGGTGTGTAGAACAAGAATACACACTTTAAATTGCATTAGATTGAGCTTTGTGTGAAGTTAGGGTTTTGAGCATGTGAAAAATTGAAGAAAAATTTAAGAATTGGCCAAATGATGTTATTGACCTTATTTAAGTTGAGAAATGGTCAATTGTGACCATTTGTGGAGTGTATGAATTGTTGGAAACAAGTTTAAATTCGGATTGGTTAGGGTCAATCTGCAGGCAGTATGTCCTAAGTCCCTTTTAGGATCAAAACTGAAAATTTACCAACCCAATTGGTGTGAGGCAATTGGGAATGAAACTAGACACAAAATGGCACATTTTTCATTTAGGAATCATGCCCAGAAAGTGACTATAACTTAGTGAACAAATTGGCCAAATCTAGATTAGGCAAACTGACCTGTACAAAAATGATCAAATGAACAGTATTTATTCATTTGGCCATAACTTGGGCTAGACAGGTCCAAATGATCTGAAATTTTACCAGTAGTAAGCTGAGACATAGTCCTACAACTTTTATGACAAACACAAGTCCAAATTATGCACTTAACCAAGTCATTTAGCCACCCAAATTTAGTGACCTAAAACTGCCAGAACCAAGTTGGTGCCAAAAAAATCTAGGTTAGACCAATCCAGCCAGCCATGTTCAAATGGCTATTACTTGGGCTACAAAACTCCAAATGGAGTGATTCAAAAAGGGAAATAAATTTAAGACAATAAGGAACAACGTTTATGAAGAAAACTTAGCCAAACTCTAACAGCAACATGACCAATGGAACAGTACAAAACAGGACACTAAAACTGAAAATTTGAAATTTGTCCCTAAAAGACTTAAAATTTGAGAAAACAACCAAAACCAACAAATTAAGTAACCAAAATGTGGTATGTGGGTGAAATTAGAATTCCCATACCTATTAAGCATTAGAAAGTCAACAAATTGACTTGAATAGTATCGTGAATAGTAACCCCGAAATACAAATTTTAAAGAACGTCAAGTTTAGCATATTTAAGCTTGATATAAGTAGATTTGAATTCATTTTTGGATTTATGATAAATTATGATACTGATACACTGTGAAATTGTGTTTCAGTTGAAAAGAATACCGGGAAAGAACCCGAGGCATCGAGTCAAGGCCAAGAGGCAACTCGCTTAAGGTTTGTGCACAACATAGAATTTCTGTAAATTTTCTTCTACAAATTGTTTTGAATGAAATGTGACTTAATTGTATTGAAATGTTTATTATGCTTTTGACTTAAATTGTTAAAAGTTTACTTGTATGTGTTTGAAATGGCAATAAATGTTTGATAAATTATTAAGATAGTTTTGAAACCACAGTGTCATGACCATATATTTGAATGCCTCACTAGCATGATTAGTGGGGCAAATTAGTTTCGAATTTTGATTCCTTCTCTGGCTGAAGTCTTGAGGTGTGTGCCAGTAAAAGAAGAAATTGAATGGATATTCATATATTTGAGCTAGCTAGCCTTATGATGTGACTTCTGATAAGCCTCTGGCTATTAAGATGATTATTGTTTTGAGTGACATGTTATAACTGTGTGTTTTGATGATATTTGTTTTGAGACTTTCGAAATGAAATTGTTTGGATTAAAAACTTATAAATCATGTTTCGTATTTATTTCTCATATTCAGTTTAGTTTTTTAATAAATATGATTTAAATTCTGCACAAATATATTTTAGTATGTTGTGTACCACTGAGTCATAGTACTCAGCGATGGTTGTTATTACTGTCGCAGATATAGAGACTAGAGGAGCAGTAGAGTGAGCTGCTGAGGATCGTGGAGCCACCTTCCCTGAAGTTTTGTCGAGTATAAATTTATACCCTGAATCTAATGTTTATATTTATGTATGTAACTGTATGTATATGTAAAAACTGGTCATGAGCAGTTGTATAAAGTTATAATAATATCATTTTGGATTTGCTAATGTAAAGTTTGGTTGATGAATGTAAATTGTTTTTACTTTAATGAAAAATGAATGAAATTATTGAGTATATTTTTTTTTTATCACAAATGAATTGAGAAATGATGTTAAATCTATGTTGAGGTAGTAGTGAGTTTGATGAAAAAGAAATATTGGAAGTGTTTTTACAGGTATTTGAAGAACTGTTTTTCTCAAATATAGACGGCACTCTGTCGAAATTTTTCCAAAAATTTCATAAAAATAAATTAGACAAAAATTTGAACTAGTTTTTACACTTCTATTAAAAAGTAAGAAAATGTTTTTAAAATCCCTTGTAAGGAACTAGGTCGTCCGGCTAGGTGAAAATAGTACACCGAAATCCGGTAAATTGCAATAAAATGCAATACACTTGGAAATGAAATTGGTAACATATACCAACACTAAAGGGCTATAAAATGTGACATATTGGTAACATTAGAATTAACTCACGTAGAGTGCATCAAGGGTCAACATTATAGGTTGACTAATGAAATGAATTGAAGGGAATAGTACCAAGAGAAATAGGACTTTAAGCTAGACAAATCTAGCACACAAAAATTGAGAAATTGACCAAATTTTGCACCAAAGGTGCAATCTGTCCAGCTTTAGTAAATTGAACATATCTTGGTCTATACAACTCATAATAACCTGAAATTTTGCCTCGAGTGCAATAAGACATATTATTATGTAAAATACATCTGTAATGTTTATTTAAGTTATAATTCTTTTGCTAATCTTTTTATCACTTCCTCAATACTTTCTAGGTTATCTTAGATCATTTCATAATAATTAAAATTTTTATAACTAATCTAGTTCATTTCAAGTCCTAATAAATAAATAAATTCTTAGAGCTAATCTAATTTATTTCTGGTCTTCTTACTCATGTATTTAATTTCTAATATTTTTAATTACTAATATTCTTAACTTATTTCAATAAATTTCACTGCCTAAGTAACCTATGGCAGGCTCACTAAACTGGATAAGCAAGTCCTTAGCACTGGACACCGTGGTGTCTCGGGTCGTCATATCGTGGGATGTGAAATACAGAACATCAATCATGTATGCAATCAATATGGCTAAAAAGCTATGTAACGAATAAACGGGCATACAAGCCATGAATGCGGGCATACAAGCCATGAATGCGGGCATAAAGCCTTACGCAGCATTGCTCAAACAATCTCCTATTGGCATGCCAATCTATCCAATCTGACACACATGTCTAGGCAATACATGAGTACAATAGTACCATTAAGTATTAATATATTTTATTATTTCATTATTTCATCACAAGATCCAATTATAGTTTATAACATTAAATTATGTTCCTAGTAGAAGTATAAATTCCTAAATCACAATTATACATAGTTTATGCATTCATCATAATTTATACATTCATTATATCCTCCATATTGATCATAATTCACATCAATTATTCTCATGTACCATTGTACTCAAAGCATTCTTCTATGTTTTAGGGTCACTCATATTCAAAAATCACAAATTTTATTAATCACATTTCATACTTAACAATTATAATGGCTTTTCTAATTTATTATACTTCTTATAAGTTATGGTAGTTACTATTCACATTACTATTCATTCAAAATATTAACTTTTTCATAATTACTAGATATATAAATTTTAAATAAATAGTCATACCACATTTTGGGGTCAAAATTTGTTGGCATTAGTAGCCAATTGAAATTTAAAGTTCCCTAGATGTATTTCTAAATTTTTAGTTTTGGTCACCTAAGTTTACTATTCCATTGGACCTATCTACAGTGAGAATTTGGCTAAACTTTTTCCATCAAAGTTGTTCCTTTATGTCTCTACTTTAATTCCCTTTTTTAATCACTCCATTTGGAGTTTTATTGCTCAAGTTATGGTCAAATTACTATAACTGTCTGGATTGGTCATGTCCAGAATTTTGGGCACTTTTGGCTTCTAGCAGTTTTGGTGTCCTAATTTTGGCTAGCAATTTAAATTAGTTATGGTCAGAATTTGGGTTTCTTCTTCATGAAAGTTGTTCTACATTGTCTAAGCTTTCCATGGGTTAAAGAATCAGGTTATTTGGACCTCTCTACACAAAGTTATGGCCATTTGAACAAACACTGTTCATTTGGTCATTTTCCAAGTCTAGATTTTGTTTACCTAGATTTAGGCAATTTTTAGGTTACTCTAGATTGATTTTCTGAGTAGGGTCTCTTCATAAAAAAATGTGGCAAATCGTCTTAAGTTTCATCTTCAATTGGCCACACACCAATTGGAGTAACACAACTTTACTTATGGCCTAAAAACCAAACTGGACTCAAGGTCCAAAAAATCCTGCATAAACATAACACTACTACCAACCTCAAATCACATTCCATACACTTCAAATAGTCCATAATTGATTCAACAACATCAATTTATCAACATATCATCAAATTTCCAATTTTCATACTAAACCCTAACTTATAAGTTTTATAAATCTCATATAACACATATACATCAATTAACATTAATATACAAGTTTAATTATAACTAAACCATCAAAACCCTAACCCTCTCATGGCTGCCGAAAATTAATCTTTCAGTTCCCTATCATATTCTTTCAATTCCATAAGATTTCAACTTAGTTTAGCACACTTACAACACTTATAGAAGAAAGAAGACTTGGATAGTGCACTAACATTGTGAGCAGAATTTTCCTAAGCTTTAAACTTCATTTTCTCTTCAAATCTTGGCAGCCAAACACTTCTACAAGGTGTGGGTGTAAGTTTTAGTAAAGGGACCTAGGGCTTTTGGGGTGAGAATGGAGGAAGACCAAGCTTTGAAGCTTGAACAATGGTGGAGTCTCTAAAAATGAAGAGTGGTTCGGCCAAGAGGTTTCAAATGAAGAAGATGAATCAATTTTTGGTTTTAATTAATTGATTTTATCCTTTTCATAGATGGTTATCTCATTTTGATTGGTTAGGGATTTTAATTGCATCATGCATGATGTCATAATCCTAATTTAATTTCATTTTCTTTTCTTTTCTTTTCTTCTGTCTTTTACTTATTTTTAATTAAATTTTTAGCAATATTTATTCATATTTTAGGACATGGATCTCACTTACTTAAATGGACAAGTTGGTCAAAAATCATCTCTGAAGGTAAAATTACCAAAATGCCCTTCATTTAGCTTAATAAGCTAAAATAGTCTGTACCGACTTAGAAAATTTTCTTAACATTTTCTTGGTATGCTATTGCTATCTAAGGCTCAATAACTCTTCACTGGAGTCCCAAAAATTATTTCACAGGGTTTCCCACGAGTCTAGGGTCAGCAACTGTCTTTATAGTCACTTCCTGTTAGGTCACTCATCGCTGGAACTACGGCTCATTTAACCTTAATGCATTTCATTGCTTAAATTTTTCCTTAATTTTTTTATCAGTATTTGCATTATTTATGACTCCTCACTTTAGTCTAAATATAGTTCCAGATATTCTAGCTATTCAGACAAACATTGGTCACCGGAACAGTAGAATGTATGGACTATCTAAAGTGAGGATGTCACACATTCAAACAATGGACATTTCAAAACAATAGAGATTTCAAATTATTACAAATCATGATATGTGGTTGGTAACACATCAATTCCACAAACACTTCTAAATCACATACATTCGGCCACCCCTTTGCTATAATAAAATCAATGGCCAAACGTTCACCTTTTTAACACAATTACAAATTCTTTTCAACATTAAAAATATTATCAAAACAATATAAATAATTCTCAAATACAGAGGAAATTCACATTTGAAATTTTAAAACACAAGAAAACTAGAATTGTGCACAAACCTTATTTTAGTCTCTTTTCTTTGACTTAATTCTCCCTTTACTTTTAAGTCCTCTTCTCCACTGAAATACACAATTTTAAAAGTTTCAATACTTATTCAAACTTCCACTAATAGCTAACCAATTAAATTCCTAGTGAAATTCCTAAGATGCTGCACATTCTAACTATTCTAGATACAGGGCAGAATTTGAACCTATCATTAGAACTCAATTTCAATATAGTTCTAGTCATAATTTATCAAATTGGTCCTCATGAAAGTTGTTCCTATATGTCTTAGATTTAATTATCATTTTGAATCATTCAATTTGGAGGTCTAGATCATTAGTTATGGCCAAAATACCAAATACTATTCCGGGGTGCCTTATCCTGCAATTTCAAGTTTTTCCAGATTTTTACCTGAACTTGCACTGAATATCCAAGCATTTTACATCCATAATTTGTACCAATTTTCTAAAGCAAAGTTTTATGCCTTCTTCTTAAGTTTCGAAATCATTTTGTAGCACCTCAATTGGAGATGGACAAAGGAAGTTATGCCTTGATTATCATACAATGGTCACAGGGTAGAATTGCTGAGTTGCAGGAATTTTAGTTTGAAATTCTGAATTACTCTAAAATTTCAACCATTTTACCCTAAGAATTAGGTCTGGGTCAAAACTTAGAAATTTTAGGCCTATGTCTTAGGTTTATTTTGGCTTTAGAATCATGCCATTTGCATTTGTGTAGCTTAAGTTATGGTCATTTTGCAAAAACTGTTCAGGTGACAATTTCTCTGGTTTCAGGTCAGTTTTAGAATCCAGGCAGAATTCTAGACTCACTTTGTTAAGAAATTTTGGATAGGTTACATTCATAATTTAGCATTATGATCTTCATATGAATTGTTCCCCTGTGTCTCAGAATTACACAAGTTTAAGAATTACCCAATTTAGAGTTTTGTAGGGTGAGTTATGCTCAATTTAGTACATACTATTCATTTGGTCAATTTTTTAGGTTCTAATTTTGCATTACTAGATTTTAACCCTAATTTAGGTATCTTTTGGTCATTTTCAAGGCAAGTTTGCTTCATGAAAGTTTTAGTATATTGTCTTAGCTTTCATTTCCCATTGGTTTCACATCATTTGGAGTTATGTAGCTCAAGTTATGTGCTTTTAACCTCACTAGACTCAAGCTATCTAGATTTAACACTTAAGACACCACATCAATTCACTTAATTTCCTCAACAAATCTTTAATGTTTCTTAAAAAATGTACATTAAATAATCATAATCTAACCATGAGAGCATTAAATAAGCTTCACACCATAAAAACCCTAATTGCATAAAAAAACCCCAACTTAATTGGTAACAACTTTCAAAACCAATGGAAATTCTTAGCACTAACCTTGATTTTCAAGTTCTAATCCACCTTCAATTCCTCAAACTTTGATTTCCCCTACTTGTTCTTCCCCAAACTGAATTACTTCCTTCACTAATCTTCCAATTTTCTTTGAATCTTGACTTGCTTTCTTCAAATTAGGGCTTGTTGCTAGGTTTTCTTTTGATTTCCTATGGAATTTATGGAAGAAATCATGGGTCTTGGAACTTGAATTGAAGTATCAATGGAGGAATGGTGAGGGTGTTGGGATAGCATAAGAGGAAGGAAGAAGATGAAATGTTAATTTTTGTCTCTTCTTTTTGATATTTATATTAATTAATTACTTAATAGCAAGCTAGTAATTATAGGGAATGGCAAACTTGTAATTATTTGGACATTGATAATCATTAGGTTTGACTAATAAATTTAATTATCTTAATCATAATTAATGAAGCTAATATCACTTCATTAACTTAATTAATTTCATTTTTTTATCAATGTTGGACCTTTTGTAATACCCTCACTTTAGATAGTCCATACATTCTACTGTTTTGATGACTAACGTCTGTTCGGATCATCAGGATGTATGGAACTACACTCAAACTAGAGTGAGGAGACATAAATTGATTGAATAAAGACCAAGTAAAATAAAAAATATATAAAAGAAGTGAAATGCTAATAGGTTAAAGGAGCCGAGGTTTCGGCGATGGGTAACCCTATCGAGAAGCAAATGTGAATGTAGTTGCCAACCCCAGACTCGTGGGGAAACCCTGTGAGATAAATATTTGGGACTAAATTGAAGGATTTATGAGGATTAATGACAATAAAAATGTCAAGGAGATACAAGAAAATTTATGCTAATCGGTAAAGACAATTAAAACTCGATGAACATAACGAAAGGCATTTTGGTCATTTCACCCTCAGTGTTGAATTTTAACCTAAATGTCAATAAAAAAGAGTGAGAACAAAACATTTAAAATAAATTAAAATCATGAATTTGTGCAGTGGAAAAGGGAAAAGAAAGAAAAGAAAAATGAAATTGAATTATGACATAAGCCTTACCTCATATGACCTAAGCATGATTTAAGCATGATGACAAAATGACATCATTAAAATTTACTTTAATTATATTAGGATAAATATAAATACATAAGATAAATTACATTAATTAAAAAGCCTCATCTTCTTCCCTTGCTTCATTTGGCCGAATCACCATAGATAAAGAGCCTTTACCATTTTCAAGCTTCAAAGCTTGATTTCCCATGTTGTTCCACTCCCAAACTCCTAAGTCCCTTTACTAAAAATTGATCCTACACCTTGAGGAAGCCATTGGCAGCCAAGAATTGAAGGGAAACTTGAAGTTTAGCAAGTCAAGATTTGGTCACAAGTGAGGTTAGTGCAATTAAAATTATATGAAATTGAAAGAAAATGATGAATAATTGAAAGATCTCAATTTCTGTCAGCTTAGGAAAGTGAGAGATGTTGTGTTTAATTGAATTGAAACTTAAATTTTAGCTTGGATAAAATGAAATACATGATGTATGTGTTGATTTGCATGTGGTAGCAAGAATTGGGATTATGGAAATTAGGGTTTTGACCTAAATTGGAGATTTTGTGATATGGCTTGAAATTGACATTATTGAGACCATTTATTGACTATTTGAAGTGCTATAAATGTGATTGAAGCTTGGTAGTTGGGTGGAATTAAAATTGGAAGTGTTGAATTTTTGTGCAGGGAATTCTGGACCTTGAGTCTAGTGTGGTTATGTGGCCATAAGTAGAGCCACATTGCTCCAATTAGTGTGAGGCCAATTGGAGATAAAACTTAGGACATAAAGATATATTTTTCATGTAGAGATCCTACCCAGAAACCGAACCTAACATGACCTAAAATTGGCTTGAATATGGGTAACCACTTGCTGGACTTGGAAAGATGATCATATGAACAGTAAATGTTCAAATGGGCATAACTCACTCTAGGAAGGTCAGAATGACTTGATTCTTGAACCAATGAAAAGTTTTGACATAGGAGCACATTTTTCAGGAGGAACATAGAGCCCAATTCTGACTCTAACCCAACCAATTCACCCGATTAATTTAGGTCAACAATTCTAACTAGAACCAGAACCTGACAAAAAATTCTGGACTTTGACCTACCCGACCAGTTTTGGCAAAAATGCCATAACTCAAACCACAAAACTGCAAATGCAGTGAATCCAAAGCCAAAATCTCTATAAGACCTAAAACTACAATTTTGGTGTTTTGACCAAAATCCAGAACCTAATGGAACTTGGTTAATTTGCTAGGACCAGTATTCCAAATTTTGAAATTGAACTACATAGCCACTTGACCCTAGAACAGTATTTATATCATATCTCCTACTAGAGAACTCTAATTGGGATGAGCCAAAATGTTTTAGAAACTTAGGAAACAAAAATTCAACTTTGATTTAGGAATTTTCCTGTAACGCCCTCACCATAGGTAGTCCGTACATTTTACTATTACGACGACTAATGTCTGTTTGGACAGTCAAAATGTCTGGAACTACACTTAAATTATAGTGAGGAGGCATAAATTGATGGAATAAATGTTAAGAAAAATAAAATAAAAATTTAGAGAATTTATTAATTGGTATAAAATAATAATAATAACCTGAGGAGCACCATAAAGGGCATTTTAGTCATTTCACCCTAGAGGTGAATTTTGACCTGAGTGTCAAAAATTTAAAATTTGAGAGAATTAAAATAATTAATATGAATTAAAACTTATGAGTTGAATTAGAAAAGAAAAGAAGAAGAAAAGAAAAGAAAAAAAAAGGCTTAGGAAAATTTTAAAAAAATTAAAGTACAAAAATTAGAATATATAAATACCACAAGAGACAAAACCCTACTAACCTTTCTTCTCCAGTCCACTCTCTCTTCTCTCTCCCTCTCTCTTGGCTGGCTGGTTTCTCTCCCTTCCACCATTGTTATCCAAGCTTGAAGCTTGATTTCCTAAGCTTCTTCCACACAAAACCCATAGCTCACTTCACAAAAATTTCACCCCACTTCATAAGAAAGCTATAGATACCCATAAGAAGTAAGGAAATTGAGGTTTAACAATATACCCAAAAGGTTAGTGCTCTAACTACCATTTTTTCTTCTATAAGTATAAGAAGCAAGCTAAACTAAGTATAAAATTCATGAAAATCAAAAGAAAAACTTGAGAAAAGGGGGACATGATTTTTGGCATGTGACACCTCTTACCCGTCTACAGTGTAGCCGAGCAAGTTATGCCACTCAGTGCGTCGGAACACTAATTCATGTTTCAATTTCAATTAATCCCTTTTAATTCATTTATTTATAATTTTTGATAAAACTAAAATTTTTCTGCAAATTTTATAGAAAATCCGGCAGAGTGCCAGCTATAAATCGGAAAAACAGTTCTTCTGAACCTGTTAAAAACACTCCCAATAATATCATCACATTATTCTCAATCAACCTCCAATATATACTCAACAATTTCTCAATTCACTTCAGTATCTCAAAATTCAATTCAATTCAAAACACAGTCAACTCAATGAAAAATGCTCAATTTATTATTGAACATATTTCATAGATACTTGCATCAAAAGCTTGATTACATGAATTTATAATATACATTACAGAAGGTTACAAAATACAAAATATCAAAATATCAAAATATCAAAAGTGGCCTAATATCCTACCAAATGCACTGCAATGTGAGGTGACTCTGAATTCTGAGTGCATATATGAAGGCTCACCCTGTATGAGGCATGCTGGACTCCACAGCTATGTCTCTAGTACCTGCGCGTGGCAAAAGCGACGCGCTAAGCAATTCTGCTTAGTGGTGACAATATAAAATAAAATAAAATAAAAACATGTGTACAGAATGTATATTTACATTTTTGGGTGAACTAGGTCTCAAATGTTTATTGCAATATTATTCAATTGAAATTTGGTAAGATTTATTAATACTGTCCGAGTAACCTATAATAGTTGGTGGATTTGGATAAGCGAATGGCCCAGTGCTGGGTACTAAGTATCTCGGACCATCACACCATCGGTCACATTGTGTCTCGGTGTGCATGAGCGACTAATAAGCTGTGATAATTATCGGGGATTAAACCCCAGTATAACAACTTAATATCATAGCCAAAGGCTATTATGTCACAGAATGGCATGGGAAGCCATGAAATACAGAATGGCATGAAGCCATATGCAGTACTGCTAACAGAACCCTATTGGCATGCCAACCTATCCAACCCAATCACATTAGGCCTACTAGGGCATTTAACACTTTCATTTATGTAATTCTTTGAAATTGAATTTTTATGATTACTATTCATTTCATTGGTCAACCAAAATGTTGACTTTTGCATTGACAATAGGTAAATTAGTTTAAATGTCATCAACATACCACATTTTGTATTTTAAACTTGTTGGTATTGGTTGCCAATACCATCTCTAAGCTTAATGTGAATTGGACAAAATTTTTAGTTTTCAAGCTTTGGGTTTACTAATCCATTAGTTACTGTTGCAGTGGGAATTTGGAAAAATGATAAACATGAAAGTTGTTCCTTATTTTGTCTAGTTGAATTTCTTTTTTTGAATCACTCCATTTGGAGTTTTGTATCTCAAGTTATGGCCTAAAAACCATAACTGGTCGGATTGGACAGATTCCAAAATTCCAGGTAAAATTGTTTCTGCCAGATTTGGTAACTCAAGTTTGGTTGGCAATTTGACTAGGTTATGGTCATAATTTGGGTCAGGTTTCTTCATACAAGTTGTTGGTCTATATCTCAACTTGTTGCTGGTAAAATTTCAGGTCAATTGGACCTTGCTACATTGAGTTATGGCCAAATGGCCAAATACTGTTCATTTGGTCATTTTGCCCAGGTAGATTGCAGGTCACCCGGATTGGAGCAAGGTTTTAGTCCACTTAGTTTGATCTTATGGGCATGGTTTCTTCACCAAATTTGTTCCATTTTGTGTCTAGTTTCATGTAAAATTGGCCAAACACCAATTGAACCTCTACAATTTAAGTTATGGCTGTCCAAACAGGCTGGACTCACATCCAAACCTGCAGGTCACACAAGGCAGCCACTCCAACCTCAAACCCCACAACCCAATTCACTTCATTTTTTATTCAAACCAAACCAAATGGTCACTAATTGACCATTAAAACCTACTCCCATCATCACAAGATCAAAGTCTCATTCTTCAACCCAAACCCTAACTCAACATTTCCAAACCATGCATTATCATTGCATTTATCAATTCACTTATAAGATACACATTAAGGGAAGCCATACTAGCATGTTAGCTCTCCAAAAATCATCATCATATTACCCTAACCATGGCTGTCAAAATCTAGGGTTAGCATACCAATGGTGTTTCATCAAATTTCTTTGTCATTTACACACATTTATAGTTCTTAAACATGAAATTTAAGTGAAATTCAAGGTTTAGGTCACTAACCTCTTTTAGCTCAAATCCAAGCCAACCAAAACTTTATTTTTTTCTTCAAAATTTTGCTGCCCAAAGCTTCCTCAAGGTGTGGGGTGAATTTTTTGTGAAGACAACTAAGGCTTTTGGTGGAAGAAAGCTAGGGAAATGGAGGTTTAGAAGTTTGTTAATGGTGGTTATGGTGGAATGGTTCACAGCAAGAGGAAGAAGAAAGAAAGAAAAGTCTGATTTTCTCCATTTTCCAGCCCATTTGACCTCTTTTAAGTTAGTTTATTCCATGTGTCACCATGTAATTGGGTGAAGGCACACTAATGACATCATGTGATGTCATAAATTCTCATTTAATTCATTTTTTTTCTTTTCTTTTCTACTCATTTTCAATTCAATTTTTAGTAATATTTATTCACATTTTATGTCATAATAATTATTTACTTAACTGGACAAGTCGGCCAAAAATCATCTCTGAAGACGAAATGACCAAAATGCCCTCCGTTTGGCTTAACAGGCCAAAATTGTCTGTACCGATTGAAAAAATTTTCTAAGCATTTCCTTGGCATTCTAATGCCATAAGAACCTCAATAACCCTTCTCTGGAGTCCCAATAATTATTTTATAATTTTTCCCTCGGGTCTAGGGCTCCTAGTTGCGAGAACCGTAACTTCTCACTAGGTTATCCATCGCTAGGGCACCGGCTCATTTAACTTGGTTGTATTTTATTTCTAAAATTTTTCCTAAATTTTTCTTATTAATATTTGAGTTAATTATAGTTCCTCACTTTAGTTTAAATATTTTTCCAGACATTCTAGCTATCCGGACCGACACCGATCACCGGAACAGTAGAATGTACGAAATTGCTACAGGGAGGGTGTTACAACTCTTCCCCTCTAATTTAAATTTCGTCCTCGAAATTTACCTGATGCAAACAGTTGAGGGAACTGTTGCCTCATCATCTCTTCACTTTCCCAAGTTGCCTCCTCGGTGTTGTGGTGCCTCCAAAGCACTTTCACCAGTGGGATCTGCTTATTTCTCAACTCTTTCACTTCCCGAGCCAGGATCCATATGGGTTCTTCTTCATATGTCAAATCCGGTTGTACTTCAATTTCTTCCATGGAGATGACATGTGAAGGATCTGAGCGGTATCTTCTTAACATAGACACGTGAAACACATTGTGGATCTTGTCCAGCTCTGGTGGTAAAGCTAGCCTATAGGCCACTGGACCCACACGTTCAATGACTTCATATGGGCTAATAAACCTAGGGCTCAACTTACCTTTTCTTCTGAACCTCAATATTTTCTTCCATGGTGAGACTTTGAGAAACACTTTATCACTAACTGCATACTCTATCTCTTTTCTCTTCAGGTCGGCATAAGACTTCTGTCTATTAGAGGCAATCTTCAGGTTAGTTTTGATTATTTTCACTTTTTCCTCAGTCTGTTTCACCAGGTCTGGTCCTACCAGCTTATCTTCGCCCAATTCAGTCCAACACACTAGGGTTCTACATTTCCTCCCATATAGTGCTTAATACGGAGCCATTTGAATGCTAGCTTGGTAGCTATTATTGTATCCGAATTCTGCCAGTGGGAGGTATCTATCCCAACTTCCCTCATGTCACACCCTACCCCTCTGTAAGGCATAACATGATCCCGTAGTATACCTAATGAATTACCAACTCCGTCTACTGATAACCCATTAAATACACTACAAGGGATTTTAAAAACTTTTCTTACTTCTTTTACAGTGGTGAGCACTATTTACAGTATTAAAAACTTTTGAATCAAGTGAAACAACTAACTCATTTGGTTTATTTGGAATTCTGTAAAAATTTTGGCAAAGTGCCATCTGTATTTTGGACAAAAGCAGTTCTTGAAAACTGTAAAAAGCACTTCAATAATTTTCCAAATCTCAACTCCAATACATTTCTCAACACAACAATTTATCAACTCAATTCCATAGAAATTTTTCAAAGTCTGAGATAAGGAAATATAATACAATTTTTACAAGTCAAATAACTCATAATTAATTTACAACTTCAAGGTACAATTTGAATTTACAATCTCAAAACCAAAAACAAAATGTACATACGTCATACATTACACAAAATGCAAAATATTGGTATACTCATTATACTGTAATCCCTCATGGATGTATTAGCGGCCTAGTCTCTGTCTCTCTACTGCGGCAATAAAAGCTATCATTGAGACAATGTCTCGTGCACAACATTAACCAAATACAAATGTTAAATCACAATTCATAAATCATATCAATAGTGGATACTTAAAACCATAGTTAAATTCAAGGCAATGAATGTCATAAGGAATTTAAACTCCAATTCACAAATTATCAAAA